>NW_027444978.1:0-167252 GCF_048569485.1 Anomaloglossus baeobatrachus
CGTGTGCCCCCAGCGGTCGGGCGGTGGAGGCTCGTGTGCCCCCAGCGGGCGGGCGGTGGGGGCTCGTGTGCCCCCAGTGGGCGGGCGCTGGGGGCTCGTGTGCCCCAAGCGGGCGGGCGGTGGGGGTCGTGTGCCCCCAGCGGTCGGACGGTGGGGACTCTTGTGCCCCCAGCGGGTGGGCCGGCTGTGGAGGCTCGTGTGCCCCCAGCGGTCGGGCGGTGGAGGCTCGTGTGCCCCCAGCTGTCGGGCGGTGGAGACTCGTGTGCCCCCAGAGGTCGGGCGGTGGAGGCTCGTGTGCCCCTAGCGGTCGGGCGGTCGGGGAGGCTCGTGTGCCCCCAGCGGTTCGGCGGTGGAGGCTCGTGTGCCCCCAGCGGTCGGGCAGTGGTGGCTCGTGTGCCCCCAGCGGTCGGGCGGTGGGGGCTCTTGTGACCCCAGCGGGCGGGCGGTGCGGACTCTTGTGCCCCCAGCGGGCGGGCCGGCGGTGGAGGCTTGTGTGCCCCCAGCGTTCATGCGGTGGAGGCTCGTGTGCCCCCAGCGTTCAGGCGGTGGAGGCTCGTGTGCCCCCAGTGGTCGGCCGGTGGAGGATCGTGTGCCCCCAGCGGTCAGGCGGTGGCGGCTCGTATGCCCCCAGCGGTTGGGCGGTGGAGGCTCGTGTGCCCTCAGCGGTCGGGCGGTGGCGGCTTCGTATGCCCCCAGCGGTTGGACGGTGGAGGCTCGTGTGCCCCCAGCGGTCAGTCGGTGGAGGCTCGTGTGCTTCCAACGGTCGGGCGGTGGAGGCTCGTGTGCCCCCAGCGGTCGGGCGGTGGAGGCTCGTGTGCCCCCAGCGGTCGGGCGGTGGAGACTCGTGTGCCCCCAGCGGTGGGACGGTGGAGGCTCATGTGCCCCCAGCGGTTCGGCGGTGGAGGCTCGTGTGCCCCCACCGGTCGGGCAGTGGTGGCTCGTGTGCCCCCAGCGGTCGGGCGGTGGGGGCTCTTGTGCCCCCAGCGGTCGGACGGTGGAGGCTCGTGTGCCCCCAGCGTTCATGCGGTGGAGGCTCGTGTGCCCCCATTGTTCAGGCGGTGGAGGCTTGTGTGCTTCCCAGCGGTCGGGCGGTGGAGGCTCGTGTGCCCCCAGCGGTCGGGCGGTGGTGGCTCGTGTGCCCCCAGCGGGTGGGCGGTGGGGGCTCTTGTGCCCCCAGCGGGCAGACGGGCGGTGGAGGCTCGTGTGCCCCCAGCGTGCGGGCGGTGGGGGTCGTGTGCCCCCAGCGGGCGGACGGTGGGGACTTTTGTGCCCCAGCGGGCGGGCCGGCGGTGGAGGCTCGTGTGCCCCCAGCGTTCATGCGGTGGAGGCTGGGGTGACCCCAGCGGTCGGGCGGTGGAGGCTCGTGTGCCCCCAGCGGTCGGATGGTGGAGGCTCATGTGCCCCCAGCGGTCGGGCGGTGGAGGCTCGTGGGCCCCCAGCGTTCATGCGGTGGAGGCTCGTGTGCCCCCAGCGTTCAGGCGGTGGAGGCTCTTGTGACCCCCAGCGGTCGGGCGGTGGAGGCTCGTGTGCCTCCAGCGGTCAGGCGGTGGAGGCTCGTGTGATTCCAACGGTCGGGCGGTGGAGGCTCGTGTGCCCCCACTGGTCGGCCGGTGGAGGATCGTGTGCCTCCAGCGGTCGGGCGGTGGCGGCTCGTATGCCCCCAGCGGTTGGGAGGTGGAGGCTCATGTGCCCCCAGCGGTCGGGCGGTGGCGGCTCGTATGTCCCCAGTGGTTGGGCGGTGGAGGCTCGTGTACCCCCAGCTGTCGGGCGGTGGAGGCTCGTGTGCCCCCAGCGGTCGAGCGGTGGATGCTCGTGTGCCCCCAGCTTTCGGGCGGTGGAGGCTCGTGTGCCCCCAGCGGGCGGGCGGTGGGGGCTCGTGTGCCCCCAGCGGTGGGGCGATGGGGACTCGTGTGAGTAGGTGGGTGTGTGCCCCCAGCGGGCGGTCGGGCGGTGGAGGCTCGTGTGCCCACAGTGCTCGGACGGTGGAGGATCGTGTGACCCCAGCGCTCGGGCGGTGTAGGATCGTGTGCCCCTGCGGTCGGGCGGTGGCAGCTCGTGTGCCCCAAGCGGTTGGTCGGTGGAGGATCGTGTGACCCCAGCAGTCGGGCGGTGGAGGATCGTGTGCCCCCAGAGGTAGGGCGGTGGCGGCTCGTGTGCCCCCAGCGGTCGGGCGGTGGACGCTCGTGTGCCCCCAGCTGTCGGGCGGTGGAGGCTCGTGTGCCCCCAGTGGTCGGGCGGTGGTGGCTCGTGTGCCCCCAGCGGGTGGGCGGTGGGGGCTCTTGTGCCCCCAGCGGGCAGACGGGCGGTGGAGGCTCGTGTGCCCCCAGCGTGCGGGCGGTGGGGGTCGTGTGCCCCCAGCGGGCGGACGGTGGGGACTTTTGTGCCCCCAGCGGGCGGGCCGGCGGTGGAGGCTCGTGTGCCCCCAGCGTTCATGCGGTGGAGGCTGGGGTGACCCCAGCGGTCGGGCGGTGGAGGCTCGTGTGCCCCCAGCGGTCGGACGGTGGAGGCTCATGTGCCCCCAGCGGTCGGGCGGTGGAGGCTCGTGTGCCCCAGCGTTCATGCGGTGGAGGCTCGTGTGCCCCCAGCGTTCAGGCGGTGGAGGCTCTTGTGACCCCCAGCGGTCGGGCGGTGGAGGCTCGTGTGCCTCCAGCGGTCAGGCGGTGGAGGCTCGTGTGATTCCAACGGTCGGGCGGTGGAGGCTCGTGTGCCCCCACTGGTCGGCCGGTGGAGGATCGTGTGCCTCCAGCGGTCGGGCGGTGGCAGCTCGTATGCCCCCAGCGGTTGGGAGGTGGAGGCTCATGTGCCCCCAGCGGTCGGGCGGTGGCGGCTCGTATGTCCCCAGTGGTTGGGCGGTGGAGGCTCGTGTACCCCCAGCTGTCGGGCGGTGGAGGCTCGTGTGCCCCCAGCGGTCGAGCGGTGGATGCTCGTGTGCCCCCAGCTTTCGGGCGGTGGAGGCTCGTGTGCCCCCAGCGGCGGGCGGTGGGGCTCGTGTGCCCCCAGCGGGTGGGCGATGGGGACTCGTGTGAGTAGGTGGGTGTGTGCCCCCAGCGGGCGGTCGGGCGGTGGAGGCTCGTGTGCCCACAGTGCTCGGACGGTGGAGGATCGTGTGACCCCAGCGCTCGGGCGGTGTAGGATCGTGTGCCCCCTGCGGTCGGGCGGTGGCAGCTCGTGTGCCCCAAGCGGTTGGTCGGTGGAGGATCGTGTGACCCCAGCAGTCGGGCGGTGGAGGATCGTGTGCCCCCAGAGGTAGGGCGGTGGCGGCTCGTGTGCCCCCAGAGGTCGGGCGGTGGACGCTCGTGTGCCCCAGCTGTCGGGCGGTGTAGGCTCGTGTGCCCCAGTGGTCGGGCAAGGGAGGCTCGTGTGACCCCAGCGGGCGGGCGGTGGGGACTCGTGTGGGTAGGTGGGTGTGTGCCCCCAGCGGGCGGTCGGGCGGTGGAGGCTCGTGTGCCCCCCAGCGGTCGGGCGGTGGAGGCTCGTGTGCCCCTAGCGGTCGAGCGGTGGAGGCTCGTGTGCCCCCAGCGGTCGGGCGGTGGAGGCTCGTGTGCCCCCAGTGGGCGGGCGCTGGGGGCTCGTGTGCCCCAAGCGGGCGGGGGCGGTAGGGGTCGTGTGCCCCCAGCGGGCGGACGGTGGGGACTCTTGTGCCCCCAGCGGGTGGGCCGGCTGTGGAGGCTCGTGTGCCCCCAGCGGTCGGGCGGTGGAGGCTCGTGTGCCCCCAGCAGGCGGGCGGTGGAGACTCGTGTGCCCCCAGCGGTCGGGCGGTGGAGGCTCGTGTGCCCCTAGCGGTCGGGCGGTGGAGGCTCGTGTGCCCCCAGCAGTTCGGCGGTGGAGGCTCGTGTGCCCCCAGCGGTCGTGCAGTGGTGGCTCATGTGCCCCCAGCGGTCGGGCGGTGGAGGCTCGTGTCTCCCCAGCGGTTGGGCGGTGGAGGCTCGTGTGCCCTCAGCGGTCGGGCGGTGGCGGCTCGTATGCCCCCAGCGGTTGGACGGTGGAGTCTCGTGTGCCCCCAGCGGTCAGTCGGTGGAGGCTCGTGTGCTTCCAACGGTCGGGCGGTGGAAGCTCGTGTGCCCCCAGCGGTCGGGCGGTTTCGGCTCGCATGCCCCCAGCGGTTGGGCGGTGGAGGCTCGTATGCCCCCAGCTGTCGGGCGGTGGAGGCTCGTGTTCCCCCAGCGGTCGGGCGGTGGAGGCTCGTGTGCCCCCAGCTGTCGGGCGGTGGAGGCTCGTGTGCCCCCAGCGGGCGGGCGGTGGGGACTCGTGTGGGTAGGTGGGTGTGTGCCCCCAGCGGGCGGTCAAGCGGTGGAGGCTCGTGTGCGCCCAGCGGTCGGGCGGTGGAGGCTCGTGTGCCCTAGCGGTCGAGCGGTGGAGGCTCGTGTGCCCCCAGCGGTCGGGCGGTGGAGGCTCGTGTGCCCCCAGCAGGCGGGCGGTGGGGGCTCGTGTGCCCCCAGTGGGCGGGCGCTGGGGGCTCGTGTGCCCCAAGCGGGCGGGCGGTGGGGGTCGTGTGCCCCCAGCGGTCGGGCGGTGGAGGCTCGTGTGCCCCCAGCTGTCGGGCGGTGGAGGACTCGTGTGCCCCCAGAGGTCGGGCGGTGGAGGCTCGTGTGCCCCTAGCGGTCGGGCGGTGGAGGCTCGTGTGCCCCCAGCGGGTGGGCGGTGGGGGCTCTTGTGCCCCCAGCGGGTGGACGGGCGGTGGAGGCTCGTGTGCCCCCAGCGGGCGGGCGGTGGCGGCTCGTATGCCCCCAGCGGTTGGGAGGTGGAGGCTCATGTGCCCCCAGCGGTCGTGCGGTGGCGGCTCGTATGTCCCCAGTGGTTGGGCGGTGGAGGCTCGTGTACCCCCAGCTGTCGGGCGGAGGAGGCTCGTGTGCCCCCAGCGGTCGAGCGGTGGATGCTCGTGTGCCCCTAGCTGTCGGGCGGTGGAGGCTCGTGTGCCCCCAGAGGGCGGGCGGTTGGGGCTCGTGTGCCCCCAGCGGGTGGGCGGTGGGGACTCGTGTGAGTAGGTGGGTGTGTGCCCCCAGCGGGCGGGTCGGGCGGTGGAGGCTCGTGTGCCCACAGCGCTCGGACAGTGGAGGATCGTGTGACCCCAGCGGTCGGGCGGTGTAGGATCGTGTGCCCCCTGCGGTCGGGCGGTGGCAGCTCGTGTGCCCCAAGCGGTTGGACGGTGGAGGATCGTGTGACCCCAGCAGTCGGGCGGTGGAGGATCGTGTGCCCCCAGAGGTAGGGCGGTGGAGGCTCGTGTGCCCCCAGCTGTCGGGCGGTGGAGGCTCGTGTGCCCCCAGCGGGCGGGCGGTGGGGGCTCGTGTGCCCCCAGCGGGCGGGCGGTGGAGGCTCGTGTGCCCCCAGCGGGCGGGCAGTGGGGCTCGTGTGCCCCCAGCGGGCTGGCGGTCAGTGGAGGCTCGTGTGCCCCCAGCGGTCGGGCAAGGGAGGCTCGTGTGACCCCAGCGGGCGGGCGGTGGGGACTCGTGTGGGTAGGTGGGTGTGTACCCCCACGGGCGGTCGGGCGGTGGAGGCTCGTGTGCCCCCAGCGGTCGGGCGGTGGAGACTCGTGTGCCCCTAGCGGTCGAGCGGTGGAGGCTCGTGTGCCCCCAGCGGTCGGGCGGTGGAGGCTCGTGTGCCCCCAGTGGGCGGGCGCTGGGGGCTCGTGTGCCCCAAGCGGGCAGGCGGTAGGGGTCGTGTGCCCCCAGCAGGCGGACGGTGGGGACTCTTGTGCCCCCAGCGGGTGGGCCGGCTGTGGAGGCTCGTGTGCCCCCAGCGGTCGGGCGGTGGAGGCTCGTGTGCCCCCAGCTGTCGGGCGGTGGAGACTCGTGTGCCCCCAGAGGTCGAGCGGTGGAGGCTCGTGCCCCTAGCGGTCGGGCGGTGGAGGCTCGTGTGCCCCCAGCGGTTCGGCGGTGGAGGCTCGTGTGCCCCCAGCGGTCGGGCAGTGGTGGCTCATGTGCCCCCAGCGGTCGTGCGGTAGAGACTCGTGTCTCCCCAGCGGTTGGGCGGTGGAGGCTCGTGTGCCCTCAGCGGTCGGGCGGTGGCGGCTCGTATGCCCCCAGCGGTTGGACGGTGGAGGCCTCGTGTGCCCCCAGCGGTCAGTCGGTGGAGGCTCGTGTGCTTCCAACGGTCGGGCGGTGGAAGCTTGTGTGCCCCCAGCGGTCGGGCGGTTTCGGCTCGCATGCCCCCAGCGGTTGGGCGGTGGAGGCTCGTATGCCCCCAGCTGTCGGGCGGTGGAGGCTCGTGTTCCCCCAGCGGTCGGGCGGTGGAGGCTTGTGTGCCCCCAGCTGTCGGGCGGTGGAGGCTCGTGTGCCCCCAGCGGGCGGGCGGTGGGGGACTCGTGTGGGTAGGTGGGTGTGTGCCCCCAGCGGGCGGTCGGGCGGTGGAGGCTCGTGTGCCCCCAGCGGTCGGGCGGTGGAGGCTCGTGTGCCCCTAGCGGTCGAGCGGTGGAGGCTCGTGTGCCCCCAGCGGTCGGGCAGTGGAGGCTCGTGTGCCCCCAGCAGGCGGGCGGTGGGGGCTCGTGTGCCCCCAGAGGTCGGGCGGTGGAGGCTCGTGTGCCCCTAGCGGTCGGGCGGTGGAGGCTCGTGTGCCCCCAGCGGTTCGGCGGTGGAGGCTCGTGTGCCCCCAGCGGTCGGGCAGTGGTGGCTCATGTGCCCCCAGCGGTCATGCGGTAGAGGCTCGTGTCTCCCCAGCGGTTGGGCGGTGGAGGCTCGTGTGCCCTCAGCGGTCGGGCGGTGGCGGCTCGTATGCCCCCAGCGGTTGGACGGTGGAGGCTCGTGTGCCCCCAGCGGTCAGTCGGTGGAGGCTCGTGTGCTTCCAACGGTCGGGCGGTGGAAGCTCGTGTGCCCCCAGCGGTCGGGCGGTTTCGGCTCGCATGCCCCCAGCGGTTGGGCGGTGGAGGCTCGTATGCCCCCAGCTGTCGGGCGGTGGAGGCTCGTGTGCCCCCAGCTGTCGGGCGGGTGGAGGCTCGTGTGCCCCCAGCTGTCAGGCGGTGGAGGCTCGTGTGCCCCCAGCGGGCGGGCGGTGGGGACTCGTGTGGGTAGGTGGGTGTGTGCCCCCAGCGGGCGGTCAAGCGGTGGAGGCTCGTGTGCCCCCAGCGGTCGGGCGGTGGAGGCTCGTGTGCCCCTAGCGGTCGAGCGGTGGAGGCTCGTGTGCCCCCAGCGGTCGGGCGGTGGAGGCTCGTGTGCCCCCAGCAGGCGGGCGGTGGGGGCTCGTGTGCCCCCAGTGGGCGGGCGCTGGGGGCTCGTGTGCCCCAAGGGGGCGGGCGGTGGGGGTCGTGTGCCCCCAGCGGTCGGGCGGTGGAGGCTCGTGTGCCCCCTGCTGTTGGGCGGTGGAGACTCGTGTGCCCCCAGAGGTCGGGCGGTGGAGGCTCGTGTGCCCCTAGCGGTCGGGCGGTGGAGGCTCGTGTGCCCCCAGCGGTTCGGCGGTGGAGGCTCATGTGCCCTCAGCGGTCGGGGCGGTGGCGGCTCGTATGCCCCCAGCGGTTGGACGGTGGGGACTCTTTTGCCCCCAGCGGGCGGGCCGGCGGTGGAGGCTTGTGTGCCCCCAGCGTTCATGCGGTGGAGGCTCGTGTGCCCCCAGCGTTCAGGCGGTGGAGGCTCGTGTGCCCCCAGCGGTTGGGCGGTGGCGGCTCGTATGCCCCCAGCGGTTGGGCGGTGGAGGCTCGTGTGCCCTCAGCGGTCGGGCGGTGGCGGCTCGTATGCCCCCAGCGGTCAGTCGGTGGAGGTTCGTGTGCTTCCAACGGTCGGGCGGTGGAGGCTCGTGTGCCCCCAGCGGTTGGGCGGTTTCGGCTCGCATGCCCCCAGCGGTTGGGCGGTGGAGGCTCGTGTGCCCCCAGCGGTCGGGCGGTGGAGGCTCGTGTGCCCCCAGCGGTCGGACGGTGGAGGCTCATGTGCCCTCAGCGGTCGGGCGGTGGCAGCTCGTATGCCCCCAGCGGTTGGACGGTGGAGGCTCGTGTGCCCCCAGCGGTCAGTCGGTGGAGGCTCGTGTGCCCCCAGCGGGCGAGCGGTGGAGGATCGTGTGCCCCCAGCGTTAGGGCGGTGGCGGCTCTTGTGCCCCCAGCGGTCGGGCGGTGGAGGCTCGTGTGCCCCCAGCTGTCGGGCGGTGGAGGCTCGTGTGCCCCCAGCGGGCGGGCGGTGGGGGCTCGTGTGCCCCCAGCGGGCGGGCGGTGGGGGCTCGTGTGCCCCCAGCGGGCTGGCGGGCGGTGGAGGCTCGTGTGCCCCAGCGGTCGGGCGATGGAAGCTCGTGTGCTCCCAGCGGTCGGGCGGTGGAGGCTCGTGTGCTCCCAGCGGTCGGGCGGTGGAGGCTCGTGTGCTTCCAACGTTCGGGTGGTGGAGGCTCGTGTGCCCCCAGCGGTCGGGCGGTGGAGGCTTGTGTGCCCCCAGCGGTCGGTCGGTGGAGGTTTGTGTGCCCCAAAAGGTCGGGCGCTGGAGGCTCGTCTGCCCCCAGTGGTCGGGCAGTGGTGGCTCGTGTGCCCCCAGCGGGCTGGCGGGCGGTGGAGGCTCGTGTGCCCCCAGCTGGTGGGCGATGGGGGCTCGTGTGCCCCCAGCTGGCGGGCGGTGGGGACTCTTGTTCCCCCAGCGAGCGGGCCGACGGTGGAGACTCGTTTGCCTCCAGCGTTCGTACTGTGGGGGCTCGTGTGCCCCCAGCGTTCGGGCGATGGAGGCTTGTGTGCCCTCAGCGTTTGGGCGGTGGAGGCTCGTGTGCCCCTAACGGTTGGGCGGTGGAGGCTTGTATGCCCCCAGCGGTCGGGCGGTGGAGGCTTTTGTGCCCCCAGTGGTCGGGCGGTGGAGGCTCGTGTGCCCCCAGCGGTCGGGCAGTGGTATCTCGTGTGCCCCCAGCCGTCGGGCGGTGGGGGCTCATGTGCCCCCACTGGGCAGGCGTGGGGACTTTTGTGCCACCAGCAGGCGGGCCGGCGGTGGAGGCTCGTGTGCCTCCAGTGGTCGGGCAGTGGAGGCTTGTGTGCCCCCAGCGGTCGGACAGTGGAGGCTCGTCTGCCCCTAGCGGGCTGGCGGGCGGTGGAGGCTCGTGTGCCCCAGCGGTCGGGCGATGGAAGCTCGTGTGCTCCCAGCGGTCGGGCAGTGGAAGCTTGTGTGCCGCCAGCGGTCGGGCGGTGTAAGCTCGTGTGCCCCTAGCGGTCGAGCGGTGGAGGCTCGTGTTCCCCCAGCGGGCGGGCGGAGGGGGCTAGTGTGCCCCCAGCGGGCGGGCCGTCGGTGGAGGCTCGTGTGCCCCAGCGGGCGGGCCGGCGGTTGAGGCTCGTATGCCCCCAGAGGTCGGGCGGTGGAGGCTCGTGTGCCCCCAGCGGTTCGGCGGTGGAGGCTCGTGTGCCCCCAGTGGTCGGCCGGTGGAGGATCGTGTGCCCCCAGCGGTCGGGCGGCGGTGGCGGCTCATGTGCCCCCAGCGGGCGGGCGGTGGTGGCTCGTGTGCCTCCAGTGTTCGTGCGGTGGAGGGTCGTGTGCCGCCAGCGTTCGTGCGGTGGAGGCTGGAGTGCCCCCAGCGGTCGTGTGGTGAAAGCATGTTTGCCACCAGCGGTCGGGCGGTGGAGGCTTGTGTGCCCCCAGCGGTCGGGCGGTGGAGGCTCGTGTGCCCTCAGCGGTCGGGCAGTGGTGGCTCGTGTGCCCCCAGCGGTCGGGCGGTGGGGGCTCATGTGCCCCCACTCGGCGGGCGGTGGGGACTCTTGTGCCCCCAGCGGGCGGGCGGTGGGGGCTAGTGTGCCTCCAGCGGGCGGGCCAGCGGTGGAGGCTCGTGTTCCCCCAGTGGGCGGGCCGGCGGTGGAGGCTCGTGTGCTTCCAGTGGTTGGCCGGTGGAGAATCGTGTGCCCCCAGCGGTCGGGCGGGTGGCGGCTCGTGTGCCCCCAGCAGTCGGGCGGTGGAAGCTTCTGTGCCCCCAGCGGTCGGGCAGTGGAGGACCGTGTGCCCTCAGCGGTCGGGCAGTGGTGGCTCGTGTGCCCCCAGAGGTCGGGCGGTGGGGGCTCGTGTGCCCCCACTGGGCGGGCGGTGGGGACTCTTGTGCCCCCAGCGGGCGGGCCGGCAGTTGATGGCTCGTGTGCCCCCAGCGGTCAGACTGTGGAGGCTCGTGTGCCTCCAGCGGTCGGGCGGTGGAGGCTCGTGTGCCCTCAGCGGTCGGGCGGTGGAGGCTAGTGTGCCCCCAGCGGTCGGCCGGTGGAGGCTCGTGTGCCCCCAGCGGTCGGGCGGTGGAGGATCGTGTGCCTCCAGCAGTCGGGCGGTGGAGGCTCGTGTGCCTCCAGCGGTCGGGCAAGGGAGGCTCGTGTGTCACCAGCGGTCGGGTGGTGGAGGCTCATGTGTCCTTAGCGGGCGGGCGGTGGGAGGTCGTGTGCCCCCAGCGGCCGGGCGGTGGAGACTCGTGTGACCCCAGCGGGCGGGCGGTGGAGGCTCGTGTGCCCCCAGCGGTTCGGCGGTGGAGACTCGTGTGCCCCCAGCGGTCCGGCAGTGGTGGCTCGTGTGCCCCCAGCGGTCGGGCGGTGGGGGCTCGTGTGACCCCAGCGGGCGGGCGGTGGGGACTCTTGTGCCCCCAGCGGGCGGGCCGGCGGTGGAGGCTTGTGTGCCCCCAGCGTTCATGCGGTGGATGCTCGTGTGCCCCCAGCGTTCAGGCGGTGGAGGCTCGTGTGCCCCCAGTGGTCGGCCGGTGGAGGATCGTGTGCCCCCAGCGGTCAGGCGGTGGCGGCTCATATGCCCCCAGCGGTTGGGCGGTGGAGGCTCGTGTGCCCTCAGCGGTCGGGCGTTGGCGGCTCGTATGCCCCCAGCGGTTGGACGGTGGAGGCTCGTGTGCTTCCAACGGTCGGGCGGTTTCGGCTCGCATGCCCCCAGCGGTTGGGCGGTGGAGGCTCGTATGCCCCCAGCTGTCGGGCGGTGGAGGCTCGTGTGCCCCCAGCGGTCGGGCGGTGGAGGCTCGTGTGCCCCCAGCTGTCGGACGGTGGAGGCTCGTGTGCCCCCAGCGGGCGAGCGGTGGGGGCTCGTGTGCCACCAGCGGGTGGGTGGTGGGGACTCGTGTGAGTAGGTGGGTGTGTGCCCCCAGCGGGCGGTCGGGCGGTGGCGGCTCGTGTGCCCCAAGCGGTCGGACGGTGGAGGATCGTGTGCCCCCAGCGTTAGGGCGGTGTTGGCTCTTGTGCCCCCAGCGGTCGGGCGGTGGAGGCTCGTGTGCCCCCAGCTGTCGGGCGGTGGAGGCTCGTGTGCCCCCAGCTGTCGGGCGGTGGAGGCTCGTGTGTCCCCAGCGGGCGGTGGGGGCTCGTGTGCCCCCAGCGGGCGGGCGTTGGGGGCTCGTGTGCCCCCAGCGGGCGGGCGGTGGGGACTCGTGTGAGTAGGTGGGTGTGTGCCCCCAGCGGGCGGTCGGGCGGTGGAGGCTCGTGTGCCCCCAGCGCTCGGACGGTGGAGGATCGTGTGACCCCAGCGGTCGGGCGGTGTAGGATCGTGTGCCCCCTGCGGTCGGGCGGTGGCAGCTCGTGTGCCCCAAGCGGTTGGACGGTGGAGGATCGTGTGACCCCAGCAGTCGGGCGGTGGAGGATCGTGTGCCCCCAGAGGTAGGGCGGTGGCAGCTCGTGTGCCCCCAGCGGTCGGGCGGTGGAGGCTCGTGTGCCCCCACCTGTCGGGAGGTGGAGGCTCGTGTGCCCCCAGCGGGCGGGCGGTGTGGGCTCGTGTGCCCCCAGCGGGCGGGCGGTGGGGGCTCGTGTGCCCCCAGCGGGCTGGCGGTCGGTGGAGGATCGTGTGTCCCCAGCGGTCGGGCAAGGGAGGCTCGTGTGACTCCAGCGGGCGGGCGGTGGGGACCCGTGTGGGTAGGTGGGTGTGTGCCCCCAGCGGGCGGTCGGGCGGTGATGGCTCGTGTGCCCCCAGCGGTCGGGCGGTGGAGGCTCGTGTGCCCCTAGCGGTCGAGCGGTGGAGTCTCGTGTGCCCCCAGCGGTCGGGCGGTGGAAGCTCGTGTGCCCCCAGCTGTCGGACGGTGGAGACTCGAGTGCCCCCAGAGGTCGGGCGGTGGAGGCTCGTGTGCCCCTAGCGGTCGGGCGGTGGAGGCTCGTGTGCCCCCAGCGGTTCGGCGGTGGAG
The DNA here is from genome assembly GCF_048569485.1 of Anomaloglossus baeobatrachus. NCBI lineage: Eukaryota > Metazoa > Chordata > Amphibia > Anura > Aromobatidae > Anomaloglossus > Anomaloglossus baeobatrachus. The sequence continues at coordinate 12,016 of NW_027444978.1, forward strand.
ACTCGTGTGCCCCCAGCGGTCGGGCAGTGGTGGCTCGTGTGCCCCCAGCGGTCGGGCGGTGGGGGCTCGTGTGACCCCAGCGGGCGGGCGGTGGGGACTCTTGTGCCCCCAGCGGGCGGGCCGGCGGTGGAGGCTTGTGTGCCCCCAGCGTTCATGCGGTGGAGGCTCGTGTGCCCCCAGCGTTCAGGCGTTGGAGGCTCGTGTGCCCCCAGTGGTCGGCCGGTGGAGGATCGTGTGCCCCCAGCGGTCAGGCGGTGGCGGCTCGTATGCCCCCAGCGGTTGGGCGGTGGAGGCTCGTGTGCCCTCAGCGGTCGGGGCGTTGGCGGCTCGTATGCCCCCAGCGGTTGGACGGTGGAGGCTCGTGTGCCCCCAGCGGTCAGTCGGTGGAGGCTCGTGTGCTTCCAACAGTCGGGCGGTTTCGGCTCGCATGCCCCCAGCGGTTGGGCGGTGGAGGCTCGTATGCCCCCAGCTGTCGGGCGGTGGAGGCTCGTGTGCCCCCAGCGGTCGGGCGGTGGAGGCTCGTGTGCCCCCAGCTGTCGGGCGGTGGAGGCTCGTGTGCCCCCAGCGGGCGAGCGGTGGGGGCTCGTGTGCCACCAGCGGGTGGGTGGTGGGGACTCGTGTGAGTAGGTGGGTGTGTGCCCCCAGCGGGCGGTCGGGCGGTGGCGGCTCGTGTGCCCCAAGCGGTCGGACGGTGGAGGATCGTGTGCCCCCAGCGTTAGGGCGGTGGCGGCTCTTGTGCCCCCAGCGGTCGGGCGGTGGAGGCTCGTGTGCCCCCAGCTGTCGGGCGGTGGAGGCTCGTGTGTCCCCAGCGGGCGGTGGGGGCTCGTGTGCCCCCAGCGGGCGGGCGTTGGGGGCTCGTGTGCCCCCAGCGGGCGGGCGGTGGGGGCTCGTGTGCCCCCAGCGGGCTGGCGGGCGGTGGAGGCTCGTGTGCCCCCAGCTGTCGGGCGGTGGAGGCTCGTGTGCCCCCAGCGAGCGGGCGGTGGGGGCTCGTGTGCCCCCAGCAGGCGGGCGGTGGGGGCTCGTGTGCCCCCAGCGGGCGGGCGGTGGGGGCTCGTGTGCCCCCAGCGGGCAGGCGGGCGGTGGAGGTTCGTGTGACCCCCAACGGGCGGGCGGTGGGGACTCGGGTGGGTAGGTGGGTGTGTGCCCCCAGCGGGCGGTCGGGCGGTGGAGGCTCGTGTGCCCCCAGCGGTCGGGCGGTGGAGGCTCTTGTGCCTTTAGCGGTCAAGCGGTAGAGGCTCTTGTGCCCCCAGCGTTCGGGCGGTGGTATCTCGTGTGCCCCCAGCGGTCGGGCGGTGGAGGCTCGTGTGCCCCCAGCTGTCGGGCGGTGGGGGCTCGTGTGCCCCCACTGGGCGGGCGGTGGGGACATTTGTGCCCCCAGCGGGCGGGCCGGCGGTGGAGGCTCGTGTGCCCCCAGCGGTCGGACGGTGGAGGCTCGTGTGCCCCCAGCGGTCGGACGGTGGAGGCTCGTGTGCCCCCAGCGGGCTGGCGGGCGATGGAGGCTCGTGTGCTACCAGCGGTCGGGCGGTGGAGGCTCGTGTGCCACCAGCGATCAGGCGGTGGAGGTTCTGTTCCTTCAGCGGTCGGGCGATTGAAGCTTGTGAGCCGCCAGCGGTCGGGCGGTGGAGGCTCGTGTGCCCCCAGCGGTCGGACGGTGGAGGATCGTGTGACCCCAGCGGGCGGGCGGTGGGGGCTAGTGTGCCCCAAGCGGACGGGCCGGCAGTGGAGGCTCGTGTGCCCCCAGCGGGCGGGCCGGCGGTGGAGGCTCGTATGCCCCCAGAGGTCGGGCGGTAGAGGCTCGTGTGCCCCCAGTGGTCGGCCGGTGGAGGATCGTGTGCCCCCAGCGGTCGGTCGGTGGTGGCTCGTATGCCCCCAGCGGTTGGGCGGTGGAGGCTCGTGTGCCCCCAGCTGTCGGGCGGTGGAGGCTCGTGCGCCCCCAGCGGTCAGGCGGTGGAGGTTCTGTTCCTTCAGCTGTCGGGCGGTGGAGGCTCGTGTGCCCCCAGCGGTCGGACAGTGGAGGCTCGTGTGCCCCCAGCGGTCATGGGGTGGAGGCTCGTGTGCCCCCAGCGGTTCGGCGGTGGTGGCTCGTGTGCCCCCAGCGTTCGGGCGATGGAGGCTCGTGTGCCCCTAGCTGTCGGGCAGTGGAGGCTCGTGTTCCCCCAGCGGTAGGGCAGTGGAGGCTCGTGTGCCCCCAGCGGTCGGACAGTGGAGGCTCGTGTGCCCCCAGTGGTCGGACGGTGGAGGCTTGTGTGCCCCCAGCGGTCGGGCGGTGGAGGCTCGTGTGCCCCCAGCGGTCGGGCAGTGGTATCTCGTGTGCCCCCAGCGGTCGGGCGGTGGGGACTTTTGTGCCCCCAGCGGGCGGGCCGGCGGTGGAGGCTCGTGTGCCCCCAGCGGTCGGACGGTGGAGGATCGTGTGCCCCCAGCGGTCGGACGGTGGAGGATCGTGTGCCCCCAGCGGTCGGGCGGTGCGGCTCTTGTGCCCCCAGCGGGCAGGCCGGCGGTGGAGGCTCGTGTGCCCCCAGCGTTCATGCTGTGGAGGCTCGTGTGCCCCCAGCGTTGAGGCGGTGGAGGCTCGTGTGCCCCCAGTGGTCGGCCGGTGGAGGCTCGTGTGCCCCCAGCGGTCAGGCGGTGGCGGCTCGTATGCCCCCAGCGGTTGGGCGGTGGAGGCTCGTGTGCCCCCAGCGGTCGGACGGTGGAGGCTCGTGTGCCCCCAGCGGGCTGGCGGGCGGTGGAGGCTCGTGTGCCCCAGCGGTCGGGCGATGGAGGTTCGTGTGCTCCCATCGGTCAGGCGGTGGAGGCTCGTGTGCCCCCAGCGGTCAGGCGGTGGAGGCTCGTGTTCCCCCAGCAGGCGGGCGGTGGGGGCTTATGTGCCCCCAGCGGGCGGGCGATGGGGGCTCGTGTGCCCCCAGCGGTCGGGCGGTGGCGGCTCGTATGCCCCCAGTGGTTGGACGGTGTAGTACTGGACAGGCTATTAATGCATCATTCACCGAACTCTAAAGGGAGATGGGAACAAGAGTTGGGTCCTATTGAGGACAATCAGTGGGCGGAAATATTGGAAAGAATACCCAATTTGTCTCTGGGGGAAGCCCACAGATTGTCTCAGCTGTATGTGATTCATCGAGTCTATCGTACCCCAAAATTTTTGCTTTACATAGTTGCCAGACCGGACTCCACTTGTCCACGATGTGGGGCGGACTCAGCGTCCATGCTCCACATGTTGTGGTCTTGCCCTAGTTTGGAGGTGTTTTGTAGACGCGTGACTTCAATCATTAATAGAATGTATACCTTAGTTCTGAGCCTCACCCCCTTTGTATGTATCCTGGGTTATATCGAAGACCTGAAGATGGAGGAGGAGGGTAAAGTGGTGGTTGCCCATATGTTATATATGGTATATGGTATATGGCCTCTCGCCTCTGTTGCTTGGTGAGGGCTTCTCCAATCCTTACTTCCGGTTCGTCCTCTCCGGAGGGCGCTGGAGCCGGGGTTGAACAACCCGAAGAGGAGGGAGATGGGGAAAAATCAACCATCAGGCTTTCCCGTTCCTGCCAAGGTTTTAACAGGTTGACATGGTATATTTGTTCAGGTTTCTGCCTACCGGGCTGCAATACCTTATAGTTGACTACCCCGCTTCTTTCCTTTATCTCGTAAGGGCCTTGCCACTGAGTCAGGAATTTACTCTCCGCCGTGGGGATCAATACCAACACCCGATCCCCGGGTTTGAAGGTCCGCACGGTGGCTTGTCTATTGTAGCGGCCGCTTTGCGCGGCCTGAGCCTCCTGTAAATGCTCCTTCACAATTGGCATGACCGCGCTTATGCGGTTCTGCATTCCTAAAATGTGTTCAATCACACTTTTATGGGGGGTGGGCTCCTGCTCCTAGGTTTCTTTTGCCAGGTCCATCAATCCCCGGGGATATCGCCCGTATAGCAACTCAAAAGGCGAAAACCCCGTGGATGCCCGTGGCACCTCACGGATGGCAAACATCAAATAGGGAAGCATCATATCCCAGTCTTTCCCGTCTTTTGAAATCACCCTTTTGAGCATGGTTTTCAGGGTTTTATTGAAACGCTCGACTAAACCGTCCGTTTGAGGATGATACACAGACGTACGCAACTGCTTGATCTGGAGTAGCCGGCATAGCTCTTTGGTCACTTTAGACATGAATGGGGTCCCCTGATCCGTAAGGATCTCCTTGGGCAACCCCACCCGGCAGAACACAGCAAACAACTCCCGAGCTATAAGCTTTGCTGCAGTATGTCTGAGAGGTATCGCCTCGGGATACCGGGTGGCATAGTCAACGATCACTAGGATGTGTTGGTGCCCTCGAGCGGACTTTACGAGGGGCCCCACCAGATCCATCCCTATCCGTTCAAAAGGGACTTCTATAATGGGTAAGGGCACCAACGGACTGCGAAAGTGGGCCAGGGGTGCGGTAAGCTGACACTCCAGGCAGGTTTCACAGAACCGTTTTACCTCCCCGAAGACCCCGGGCCAATAGAACCTTTGCTATATTCGCTCCTGCGTTTTCTTGACCCCTAGGTGGCCACTCATCAGGTGTTTATGAGCCAAGTCGAGGACCCGCCGGCGATACGGCTGGGGCACCACCAACTGCTCTACCCCCACGCCCCTTATTTCATCTACCCGGTAGAGTAAATCCTGCTTAAGGGCGAAATGGGGGTACCTTACCTGGGCACCGGGTAGCTGTGCCACCCCGTCAACCACTGTCACCCGACTCCGGGCATGTATTAATGTAGGGTCCTGGAGTTGGGCTGTCCCAAACGTATCCGGGGACGCCTCCAACTCCAGGATGGGCTCGACCATCTCAGCCTCTCCAGCCAATACCTCTAGGGGCGACCTATCGGGTTCACACTCTATCCCTATCATGGGGACCCCTACGGCAGGCGTCCCGGATTCGGGATTGTCGGGCTCAGGTCCCGGACGGTCCAATACCTGAAGGGACTTAGGAGGCCCCTTCCATAGAGTCCAAAAATACGGCAGATCCCTTCCTAGGATCACGTCATAGGGAAGAGAGTTCATAAGTCCCACCTCATGTTGCACCTGTCCGCAGGGTGCTGTGATGGTGACAACCCCCGTGGGATAGTCTCGTCGGTCCCCATGTATGCAAACCACCCCCACGGTACGTCCTGTGGCCTTTATGTTAGCCCTTAGAGTTGATCGCACAAGGGTCACTAAGCTTCCGGAATCCAACAAGCCTGTAACCGGACGTCCATTCACCTGTATTTGGCACAAGTGGGGCTCAGTCTCCGGGGAGACAAGGTCCGCGGTATATACCGCCTGAGCATACATTGAACCCCGCCGGGTAACCCCACAATCCATGGGTTCCGTGGTGAGTGGACACTGGGCCTCCATATGTCCCACCCGCTGGCACCGCCAACATCTAATAGGGAAGGATACCTCCTTGACGAGTTGTTGTTTAGGGTACATAGCCTTCCGGACCGCAGGGACGGTGGGCGCGACCTCAGACGGGACGGTAACGGACTCCCGCACCGGTGTCAGCAGTGGGTCCTTGGCCCGAGGCTTGGAGGGGCCGGACCGACGGGCGGCACGCAAAGTCTCAGTGTCCCGTATCAAGTCCTGCGTAGCCACATGCCGCTCCACCAGACCTACTAATTGGTCCAGAGTACTTGGGTCGCCCTGTCCTACCCACCGTTGAATGGTGACGGGTAAGGTACGCACAAAGCGATCCACCACTACCCTTTCCACCATTTGCACAGGGCTCAGAGTGTCAGGCTGCAACCACTTCTTTACCAGATGCAACAAGTCATAGGCCTGGGAGCGTACGGGTTTGGCTTCCTCATAGAACCACTGATTTACCCGCTGAGCCCGTACATAGGTATTCACCCCCAACCGAGCAAGTATTTCGGCTTTCAGGGTCGCATAGTCTATGGCGTCCTCGGTACAGAGGTCCAGGTATGCTTTTTGGGGCTCCCCCGTCAGATAGGGCGACAATACCTCAGCCCACTGGGGGGTCGGCAGCTTTTCCCGCTCGGCCACCCGCTCAAACACCGCCAGGAACGCTTCCACATCATCCCCCGGGGTCATCTTTTGCAACGCTTGTCTCACCGTTTTCCGGACGCTGCCGTGATCACCCGGTCCCGGGGTTGTTGCTACCGGTCCGCCACGGATCGACTTGGCCAGGAGAACCATCTGTTCTTGGTGTCTTTGTTCCTGCAATTGCAAGGCTTGCTGCTGACGTGCATTGGCCTGAACCAGCTGCTTTAGTATGTCCTCCATGGCGTCGCCGGGTTTGGGCTGTAGTATAGCCGCTTGAATCCAGGACATGTGCTACCGGGTCACCAGAAATGGAAGCTACACCTCACCGGGCTGGCATGCCCGCATTCTCCACCATATGTGAGGTAGCGTGGTCGGCTGCATAGCAGAAGACACGGGATCTTGGCACCAAGGGTCACAGCACACGGTGTATTGCTCAAACCACAAGTCCAATACAGCATACACTTGTTTCTCCGGCAGAGACTCAGGGAGTTGTGTTCACTCCCTCACACACTAGGCCACCACGCCCATATTCCTGTTTCCTTTTAACCCTCACTTCAGCCTGTAGGTAAACAGGATTAACCCTGGAGTGGAGTTGCCTTCTATACATGGAGGGAGCACAACCGGGGCGAGACGTACCGGCCGTCATGGACCAGCCCGGTCACAGTCTCACAAAGGATAACATTAAAATAGATTTTATTGATAATTATTAAAATCATTAAAAAAGAGAGAATATACAGGCAGCGCGTATGGGGGACCGTGCAGCATACAGGGCAAACATAGGTTATAATTATCCTATTTATGTAGTTTGATCTGATACAAAAAAGTCAGTTAGGTGTAAAATATATTACATATTCCAGTATAATAAATACATAAATACACTGCTTAAATAGTAAAATAACCAGTGCAAATATAAAAAGATAGAGAAAGCACCAGACACTATATACCATCCAAAAAAAATAAATAATAATATATTAAGTGAATACAAGTGTATAAAGGATGTATATAGACCAAAGTGACTAGTGCTTTTGTAAAAATAAAATACCCTGTGTAAATATCAATACCAATACTATGTAAATAATTATTTCAACCTGTATTCTATGTTATGTCCACCAGATGTCACCAAAGTACAATACGTACAATAAGGAATTGTGGCATTGACGCTTGATTTGTTATACTTTGGTGCCATCTTGTGGACATAATATAGAATACAGGTTGAAATAGTTACATAGTATTTTTTACAAAAGGATTAGTCACTTTGGTCTATATACTGTACATCCTTTATACACTTGTATTCATTTAATATATTATTTAATTTTTTTAGATGGTATATAGTCTCTGGTGCTTTTTCTTTCGTATCCTTTTATATTTTGCACCATTTACTTTACTATTTAAGCAGTGCATTTATGTATTTATTATACTGGTATATGTAATATATTTTACACCTAACTGACTTTTTAGTATCAGGTAATAATTATTCTATTTACGTAGTTTGATCTATGTTTGACCTGTAACCCCCCCCCTTTGAAGAAGGAAGCGCCGAAACGCCAGCGTCGGGGAGCGTCACAATCCTGTATCAGCGTCTGGTGGCATTTGCAGCTATTAGGTAATGTGCCTGCTTGTACTTCTCTGCTCTCACCAGCGCTCCTGATACCATGTCAGTATACAGATCACAGGCTTTGTTTTATGTTTTGTTTTATGCCTGTGCCTCTGATTAGGGCATTCAGTCTATGCAGCAGTAATTATCATAGTAGCACCTGACAGGGCTGCAGTGTTTACATTAACTCTAATCTCATTACATGACTAATAGACTTGCATATCCTTATCCCTGTCACAGCTACTGTCCCTGGTATCATTTAACAAGGGCTCTTTTTGCTCTCTGATTCACCCCTTGTCCCAGAGAATTAATACATTTCTATGTGTATGTATGTGTATGTATATATATATATATATATATATATATATATCTATATATATAATTGCCTTATTCTGTCTGTCTGTCTGTCTGTCTATCTGTCTGTCTGTCATGCTCCAAAATTGTGTCCTTACGGTGACACAAAGCTGATTGGCCGCTGGGCTCGCCATGGCCTCGCCCCCCCACACGGATTGGCCGCTCGCCCAGGCTGCGCCCCCACACGGATTGGCCAGCCGCTCGCCCAGGCTCCGCCCCCCCCACAGATTGGCCTCTCGCCCCGGCACCCTGCAGGCATTGGCAATTCGGCCCCGCCCCGCCCCCTCACGCAATGCACGCTAGCTCTGGCCCCGCCCCCTCCCTCCCCCAGCGCATTCCCCGAACTGACACGGCTGTCACGGAGGTGAGTACTGTACTCTCCCCCCACCCCCACCCCCCCCGGCCCCCGCTCGCACGGGAGTGGTGTGGATACGTTGGTAACCATGCTCGCATGGTTACAAGCGCATCAAGGTCCTGCTGCGGCGGAAGATCCACACGCACACACATAACAGCACACACACAAACATACACACACATCAGATCACACTCACTCTCACACACACCTCACACACACCTCACATCGCATCCACACACTCACAGCATCCGGCGATATCGCTTCCTTCTCGGCCTCGATACTGTGCTGTTGTGACCTTCCAGGACCTGACGGAGGATCACATGGCCAGAGGCATGTGGTATCTCCGGATGTTGTGAGTGTGAGCGCGTATGTGCGATATCGTCAGTGTCTGTGTGTGTGAGTGTATGCGATCGGGTGTGTGTGAGTGGATGCGATCAAGTGTGTGTGAGTGGATGCGATCGGGTGTGTGTGAGTGGATGCGATCGGGTGTGTGTGAGTGGATGCGATCGGGTGTGTGAGTGTCGGCAGAGGAGCACGGCGTGCTGGAGGAGGCTGGGAGCAGAGAGGCTGATCATGGGGAAGGCTGGGAGGGGGAGGCTGATGCTGGGGAGACTGGGAGTGGAAGGCTGATGCTGAAGGAGGCTGGGAGGAAGGAGGCTAAGAGGAGAGAGGCTGATCCTGGGGAAGGCTGGGAAGGGGAGGCTGATGCTGAGGGAGGCTGGAAGGAGAGAGGCTGATGCTGGGGGAGGCTGAAAGGAGAGAGGCTGAGGCTGGGAGGAGAGAGGCTGATGCTGGGGAAGGCTGATGCTGAGGGAGGCTGGGAGGGGAAAGCTGATGCTGGGGAAGGCTGGGAGGACGGAGGCTGGGAGGAGAGAGGCTGATCCTGGGGAAGGCTGGGAGAGGGAGGCTGATGCTGGGGAGGCTGGAAGGAGAGAGGCTGATGCTGGGGGAGGCTGGAAGAAGAGAGGCTGATGCTGGGGGAGGCTGATGCTGGGGGAGGCTGGGAGGAGAGAGGCTGATGCTGGGGAAGGCTGGGAGGAGAGAGGCTGATGCTGGGGACAGAGAGGAGAGGCTGATGCTGGGAGGAGAGAGGCTGATGCTGGGATGAGAGAGGCTGATGCTGGGAGGAGAGAGGCTGATGCTGGGGGAGGCTGGGAGGGGGAGGCTGATGCTGGGGGAGGCTGGGACGAGGGAGGCTGATGCTGGTGAAGGCTGATGCTTGGGGAGGCTGATGCTGGGGGAGGCTGGAAGGAGAGAGGCTGATGCTGGTGGAGGCTGATGCTTGGGGAGGCTGATGCTGGGGGAGACTGGGAGGGGAAGGCTGATGCTGAGGGAGGCTGGGAGGGGGAGGCTGGGAGGAAGGAGGCTGGGAGGAGAGAGGCTGATCCTGGGGAAGGCTGGGAACGGGAGGCTGATGCTGAGGGAGGCTGGAAGGAGAGAGGCTGATGCTGGGGGAGGCTGGAAGGAGAGAGGCTGATGCTGGTGGAGGCTGATGCTTGGGGAGGCTGATGCTGGGGGAGACTGGGAGCAGAAGGCTGATGCTGAGGGAGGCTGGGAGGGGGAGGCTGGGAGGAAGGAGGCTGGGAGGAGAGAGGCTGATCCTGGGGAAGGCTGGGAAGGGGAGGCTGATGCTGAGGGAGGCTGGAAGGAGAGAGGCTGATGCTGGGGGAGGCTGGAAGGAGAGAGGCTGAGGCTGGGAGGAGAGAGGCTGATGCTGGGGAAGGCTGATGCTGAGGGAGGCTGGGAGGGGAAAGCTGATGCTGGGGAAGGCTGGGAGGACGGAGGCTGGGAGGAGAGAGGCTGATCCTGGGGAAGGCTGGGAGAGGGAGGCTGATGCTGGAGGAGGCTGGAAGGAGAGAGGCTGATGCTGGCGGAGGCTGATGCGGGGGGAGGCTGATGCTGGGGGAGGCTGGGAGGAGGGAGGCTGGGAGAGGTAGGCTGAGAGAAGAGAGGCTGATGCTGGGGGAGGCTGATGCTGGGGGAGGCTGGGAGAGGAGAGGCTGATGCTGGGGGAGGGTGGGAGGAGAGAGGCTGATGCTGGGGAAGGCTGGGAGGAGAGAGGCTGATGCTGGGGACAGAGAGGAGAGGCTGATGCTGGGAGGAGAGAGGCTGATGCTAGGATGAGAGAGGCTGATGCTGGGAGGAGAGAGGCTGATGCTGGGAGGAGAGAGGCTGATGCTGGGAGGAGAGAGGCTGATGCTGGGGGCAGAGAAGCTGATGCTGGGGGCAGAGAGGCTGATGCTGGTGCAGCATGGGGGATGGAGCATGATGGGGGGGTGCGCAGCATCGGGGATGGAGCATGATGGGGGGGTGCGCAGAATCGGGGATGAGCACGATGGGGAGTGCGGAGTATGGCGGATGGAGCATGTTTGGGAGTGCGCAGCATGGCTGATGGAGCACGTTTGGGAGTGCGCAGCATGGCGGATGGAGCACGATGGGGGGTGCGCAGCATGGCGGATGGAGCACGATGGGGAGTGCGCAGCATAGGGGATGGAGCACGATGGGGAGTGCGCAGCATAGGGGATGGAGCACGATGGGGAGTGCGCAGCATAGAGGATGGAGCACGTGGGGGAGTGCGCACCTCCCCCCAACACACACACACGCGCGCGCACTGCACAACACACCACACACCACACACACACACACTGGGAACCACAAACAACTGCCCTACACAGACACCCACACACACAGACAACGCTGCACACACACAACACCCAACACACAAACACCGCGGCACACACAAATATACAAATAGTGTAATAAAGCAGGAGAGAAGCAAAGTCCTGCACCACCGCAGATTACCTGCAATATCGCTTGCGGTACCGCCTGTGCCTGTGCTCGGGTGGAGAGCCTGGAGGGTCCGACAATCCAAGAGCGGGGTGCTGGTCATAAGGCAAAGTCCATTGATGAAGCGTAAGAGTAGAAAGAGACCGCACTCAATCCGCTGTGAAGGATTTCTTTATTCAAACACGTGCAGAGTGGAGGGCTGGAGACACACTGAGCTGGCTCCTCAAGAATGGACGACAGCTGTTTCGCCCAAATTGGACCTGTGGAAGCCCAATTTGGGCGAAACAGCTGTCGTCCATTCTTGAGGAGCCAGCTCACAGTGTGTCTCCAGCCCTCCACTCTGCACGTGTTTGAATAAAGAAATCCTTCACAGCGGATTGAGTGCGGTCTCTTTCTACTCTTACGCTTCATCAACACACAAATATACGCACATACCGCACAACACAAACATTGCACAAAACATACCTCCCCCCAAAACACACCACACACACACAAACCGCGCAACACACACACACAACGCTACAGACACACAGCGCTCCACAAACAACGCAACACACGCAACACACATACACCGCTCTCACCCCCCGTCACACCCAGAACATGTACAGCCCCTACACAAACACTTGGTAACTACACACAACAACATCTATATATATATATATATATATATATATATATATATATATATATATATATATTATAAACAAAAATCATACATGAACTACACAATACGTAAATTCTAGAATACCCGATGCGTAGAATCGGGCCACCTTCTAGTATATATATAATTGCCTTATTCTGTCTGTCTGTCTGTCTGTCATGCTCCAAAATTGTGTCCTTACGGTGACACAAAGCTGATTGGCCGCTGGGCTCGCCATGGCCCCGCCCCCCCCCACACGGATTGGCCTGTCGCTCCGGCTCTCTGCAGGCCCCGCCCCCCTCACGCAATGCACGCTCGCTCTGGCCCAACTGACACAGAGCTCCGACTCCCAGGTGAGTACACACATACACATCAGCTCACACTCACTCTCACACACACCTCACACATCACATCCACACACTGACAACATCCTGGGATATCGCTTGCTTCTACACCGGCTCCGTGACGATCCCAGCAGCGCCAGAAATAACCTTGCGATGCTGGGATCTTGACGGAGCCCGTGAACGCTGGTAACCATTATACACATCGGGTAACTAAGGTCCCTTGGTTACCCGATGTGTATCATAGTTACCAGTGTACACCGGCTCCGTCACGATCAAAGCAGCGCCAGACATAACCTTGCGATGCTGGGATCTTGACGGAGCCCGTGAACGCTGGTAACCATTATACACATCGGGTAACTAAGGTCCCTTAGTTACCCGATGTGTATCATAGTTACCAGTGTACACCGGCTCCCGGTACACATGTGCAGGGAGCCGGCATTATACTCCTCTCCCCCCAGGACTACTCCTCCTATTACAGTCCTCCTATTATACTCCTCTCTGAGTATAATAGGAGAACTATTATAGCATGGGGGATGTAGCACAATGGGGGGTGCGCAGCATGGGGGATGTAGCACGATGGGGAGTGTGCAGCATGGGGGATGTAGCACGATGGGGAGTGCGCAGCATGGGGGATGTAGCACGATGGGGGGTGCGCAGCATGGGGGATGGAGCACGATGGGGGGTGCGCAGCATGGGGGATGTAGCACAATGGGGAGTGCGCAGCATGGGGGATGTAGCACGATGGGGAGTGCGCAGCATGGGGGATGTAGCACGATGGGGAGTGCGCAGCATGGGGGATGTAGCACAATGGGGAGTGCGCAGCATGGGGGATGTAGCACGATGGGGAGGTGCGCAGCATGGGGGATGTAGCACGATGGGGAGTGCGCAGCATGGGGGATGTAGCACGATGGGGGGTGCGCAGCATGGGGGATGTAGCACGATGGGGAGTGCGCAGCATGGGGGATGTAGCACGATGGGGAGTGCGCAGCATGGGGGATGTAGCACAATGGGGAGTGCGCAGCATGGGGGATGTAGCACGATGGGGAGTGCGCAGCATGGGGGATGTAGCACGATGGGGAGTGCGCAGCATGGGGGATGTAGCACGATGGGGAGTGCGCAGCATGGGGGATGTAGCACGATGGGGAGTGCGCAGCATGGGGGATGTAGCACGATGGGGAGTGCGCAGCATGGGGGATGTAGCACGATGGGGAGTGCGCAGCATGGGGGATGTAGCACGATGGGGAGGTGCGCAGCATGGGGGATGTAGCACGATGGGGAGTGCGCAGCATGGGGGATGTAGCACGATGGGGAGTGCGCAGCATGGGGGATGTAGCACGATGGGGAGTGCGCAGCATGGCGGATGGAGCACGATGGCGGGTGCGCAGCATGGCGGATGGAGCACGATGGGGAGTGCGCAGCATGGGGGATGTAGCACGATGGGGAGTGCGCAGCATGGGGGATGTAGCACGATGGGGGGTGCGCAGCATGGCGGATGGAGCAGCATGGCGGATGTAGCACGATGGGGAGTGCGCAGCATGGCGGATGGACCACGTTTGGAAGTGCGCAGCATGGCTGATGGAGCACGTTTGGAAGTGCGCAGCATGGCTGATGGAGCACGTTTGGGAGTGCGCAGCATGGCAGATGGAGCACGATGGGGGGTGCGCAGCATAGGGGATGGAGCACGATGGGGAGTGCGCTGCATGGGGGATGGAGCACGATGGGGAGTGCGCTGCATGGGGGATGGAGCACGTGGGGGAGTGCGCACCTCCCCCCAACACACACACACACACACACACACACACACACGCGCGCGCACACTGCACAACACACCACACACCACACACACACACACTGGGAACCACAAACAACTGCCCTACACAGACACCCAACACACAAACACCGCGGCACACACAAATATACGCACATACCGCACAACACACACATTGCACAAAACATACCTCCCCCCAAAACACACCACACACACACACAAACCGCGCAACACACACACAACGCTACAGACACACAGCGCTCCACAAACAACGCAACACACGCAACACACATACAACACCGCTCTCACCCCCCGTCACACCCAGAACATGTACAGCCCCTACACAAACACTTGGTAACTACACACAACAACATCTATATATATATATATTATATATATATATATATATATAACAAAAATCATACATGAACTACACAATACGTAAATTCTAGAATACCCGATGCGTAGAATCGGGCCACCTTCTAGTATATATATAATTGCCTTATTCTGTCTGTCTGTCTGTCTGTCATGCTCCAAAATTGTGTCCTTACGGTGACACAAAGCTGATTGGCCGCTGGGCTCGCCATGGCCCCGCCCCCCACACGGATTGGCCTCTCGCCCCGGCTCTCTGCAGGCCCCGCCCCCCTCACGCAATGCACGCTCGCTCTGGCCCAACTGACACGGAGCTCCGACTCCCAGGTGAGTACACACACACACATCAGATCACACTCACTCTCACACACACCTCACACATCACATCCACACACTGACAACATCCTGGGATATCGCTTGCTTCTACACCGGCTCCGTCACGATCCCAGCAGCGCCAGACATAACCTTGCGATGCTGGGATCTTGACGGAGCCCGTGAACGCTGGTAAACATTATACACATCGGGTAACTAAGGTCCCTTGGTTACCCGATGTGTATCATAGTTACCAGTGTACACCGTCTCCGTCACGATCCCAGCAGCGCCAGACATAACCTTGCGATGCTGGGATCTTGACGGAGCCCGTGAACGCTGGTAAACATTATACACATCGGGTAACTAAGGTCCCTTGGTTACCCGATGTGTATCATAGTTACCAGTGTACACCGGCTCCCGGTACACATGTGCAGGGAGCCGGCATTATACTCCTCTCCCCCCAGGACTACTCCTCCTATTACAGTCCTCCTATTATACTCCTCTCTGAGTATAATAGAAGAACTATTATAGCATGGGGGGATGTAGCACAATGGGGGGTGCGCAGCATGGGAGATGTAGCACGATGGGGTGCGCAGCATGGGGGATGTAGCACGATGGGGAGTGTGCAGCATGGGGGATGTAGCACGATGGGGAGTGCGCAGCATGGGGAATGTAGCACGATGGGGAGTGCGCAGCATGGGGAATGTAGCACGATGGGGAGTGCGCAGCATGGGGGATGGAGCACGATGGGGAGTGCGCAGCATGGGGGATGTAGCACGATGGGGAGGTGCGCAGCATGGGGGATGTAGCACGATGGGGAGTGCGCAGCATGGAGGATGTAGCACGATGGGGAGTGCGCAGCCATGCGGATGGAGCACGATGGCGGGTGCGCAGCATGGGGGATGTAGCACGATGGGGGATGTAGCACGATGGGGGATGTAGCACGATGGGGGGTGCGCAGCATGGGGGATGTAGCACGATGGGGAGTGCGCAGCATGGGGGATGTAGCACGATGGGGAGTGCGCAGCATGGGGGATGTAGCACGATGGGGAGTGCGCAGCATGGGGGATGTAGCACGATGGGGAGTGCGCAGCATGGCGGATGTAGCACGATGGGGAGTGCGCAGCATGGCGGATGTAGCACGATGGGGAGTGCGCAGCATGGCGGATGGAGCAGCATGGGGGATGTAGCACGATGGCGGATGGAGCACAATGGGGGATGTAGCACGATGGGGAGTGCGCAGCATGGGGGATGTAGCACGATGGGGAGTGCGCAGCATGGGGGATGTAGCACGATGGGGAGTGCGCAGCATGGGGGATGTAGCACGATGGGGAGTGCGCAGCATGGGGGATGTAGCACGATGGGGAGTGCGCAGCATGGGGGATGTAGCACGATGGGGAGTGCGCAGCATGGGGGATGTAGCACGATGGGGAGTGCGCAGCATGGCGGATGGAGCACGATGGCGGGTGCGCAGCATGGGGGATGTAGCACGATGGGGAGTGCGCAGCATGGGGGATGTAGCACGATGGGGAGTGCGCAGCATGGGGGATGTAGCACGATGGGGGATGTAGCACGATGGGGGATGTAGCACGATGGGGGATGTAGCACGATGGGGGATGTAGCACGATGGGGGATGTAGCACGATGGGGGATGTAGCACGATGGGGGATGTAGCACGATGGGGGATGTAGCACGATGGGGAGTGCGCAGCATAGGGGATGTAGCACGATGGGGAGTGTGCAGCATGGGGGATGTAGCACGATGGGGAGTGCGCAGCATGGGGGATGTAGCACGATGGGGAGTGCGCAGCATGGGGGATGTAGCACGATGGGGGGTGCGCAGCATGGGGGATGGAGCACGATGGGGAGTGCGCAGCATGGGGGATGGAGCACGATGGGGAGTGCGCAGCATGGAGGATGGAGCACGATGGGGAGTGCGCAGCATGGAGGATGGAGCACGATGGGGAGTGCGCAGCATGGAGGATGGAGCACGATGGGGAGTGCGCAGCATGGAGGATGGAGCACGATGGGGGGTGCGAAGCATGGGGGATGGAGCACGATGGGAGGTGCACACCTCCCCCCAACACACACACACACACACACACACACACACACACACACACAGGGAACCACAAACACCGCCATACACAGACACCCACACACACAGACAACGCTGCACACACACACACACACACACACACAACACCCAACACACAAACACCGCGGCATACATAAATATACGCACATACCGCACAACACACACATTGCACAAAACATACCTCCCCCCAAAACACACCACACTCACACAAACCGTGCAACACACACACACACACACACACACACACACAAACGCGACAGACAGACAGCGCTCCACAAACAAAGCAACACACATACAACACCGCTCTCACCCCCTGCCACACCCAGACAACACCCAGAACATGTACAGCCCCTACACAAACACTTGGTAACTACACACAACAATTATAGATATATATATATATATATATAATCTATATATATATATATATATATATATAACAAAAATCATACATGAACTACACAATACGTAAATTCTAGAATACCCGATGCGTAGAATCGGGCCACCTTCTAGTATATATATATATATATATATGTGTGTGCATGCACACTGACCTCTCTTTTCTCCTCTTTTTTCTACTTATTTTGCACTTTGCACTTTATGATTGTTCAGTAACCATAATTCTTGGACACACTTATCACTTTATGATTAACTAATGTATTGTATTGTATTTATACATTTATTGGTTTGAGATATAATTGGATTAACTTCTATATGTAAGAACCTATAAAGATGTGAGTGAACCAGCCAATATAAAAGTATATAATCTTTATTGAAAAATTTGTTAAAAGACAAACACATAAAACAGACAATGATGAGGACACATACAATTAACCTCAGGTGAACCAAAATATACAAGCAATAAATAGCAT
This sequence comes from Anomaloglossus baeobatrachus, assembly GCF_048569485.1. Lineage (NCBI taxonomy): Eukaryota > Metazoa > Chordata > Amphibia > Anura > Aromobatidae > Anomaloglossus > Anomaloglossus baeobatrachus. Next base: position 29,521 of record NW_027444978.1, read on the forward strand.
AAGTGCATAATGGTCATGTATCGGAAAAAAAAAAAAAAAAAAAAGTGCACCAAAAAAGGTGCTGTCCAAGTTTCTTTGAAGAGCCAATAGTCTTTAGGTAAATGAAGAGTGTCCCAAAGAACACCAATAAGGTGGAACTGTATTAAATTTCAAGCTAAACAAAGCTTTTTTCTTCATTCAAGACTAAATGTATGAGAGCCACAATCCTATTGCTACAAAACGTGGCATATAACAGGGGAAACAAAGAATACATGTGTCTATGATATTACCAGGATATAATCCTATAAAATGCAAACATAATAGTTTATAAAAAGCAAATCCTGAATGGATCAGGTGGTATAACCACAACAATGTTTCCAAATGCCTACAGTCCCAAACAGGGGAGAAGCAGGATCTCAACCATACATATAAAGAAAAGGCAGAAACTGACACAAGTGTCAAAATATAACACTTTTTTCCACAGGGCTGGACTAGGAGGCCATATTCCCAGTGTTATAATCAGAAAAAAGGGCGGAATGGCTGCATTACCACAGTACTATACCTTTACAAGGAAACAGAGTCAGCCATAGGACCGACCCAAACACTGTGGTGAATCCACAAAAACACACACCAGAAGGGTGTTACAGGGCCCAGACTAAAAAGCCATATTCCCAGTACTATAGCTCACAGAAAGGCAGCATGGCTGCAATACCACAGTAATTTGCCCCTACAAGGGAACAAAGTCAGCCATGAGAACCAACCTTAGCACTGAGTGGCAAGCCCACAAAGACACAGACCAGGAAGATAATAACCTGAGGATAAAGGTACCCCGACACGTGTTTCGCAGAAAAGCTTCTTCCAAGGGGTGCTGATGCCAGTCAATACCCAGGTATATATACCCCCACTCACCAGCGTGATGTGTAACAGCGGCGCTCAATCACAGCTCCACAATCGTGCACATGGGGTCTGGCGTCTGACATCATCATGATCCGCCCATGTCAGACACATCATAGCATGGGAGGAGCATGGTGAGGTAAGGAGACACGTCGCCCCACAGCACAGAAAGTGGGCGGAAAACTGAGCGCTCAACACACACAGGGAGATGCAAAGATATTGCCATTGAGAACAAAGCAAAACGTGTCAGTGGCACACCATTTAGAGAACATTCACACAAACAGAAAATGTACAGAGGTGCACGTAGGGTTCAAACCCAAAAAGTATAAGAAAATTATTCCAATTATTTAATAATTTTATAATAATGAAAAAGTGTGAACCAAGTGTATAGATATCTCAACACACATGTATATCTTAGTACAGACATGCATACAAGAGTATGCACTTAGATGTCCCTGCAGGGATTCTTCACATAAATATATAATAACCATGTGAAAATTATATTTATAAAATACAAGTCTAAAGTGCATAATACAAAAAAATTGCTGTATTACAAAGTAGCAAAAAAAAAAAAAAGTGCATGGTGCATGTAAAATAGATACAAAAACACATAATAAAAGGTGTAAAGTGCAAAGATGACCAAACATATGTTAAAAGAATCTGAAAAGCCCATATGCAGTGGCGCACAACAAAAGTCAGCAACACCAATGCCTGATACATATTGTGCAAAAAAGGGTGTTCGAAACCAAAGCAGGGACAATGCAAAAAAAAAAAAATAGAAGAAGATATAAACATATATACACATTGGAAATAGAAAAACATGTGAAACAAAACAAAAATCTTTATTAAAAAAAGAGAAAAAAAAAAAAAAAATAAAATTTTTTTATATTTTTTGGGTACAAAAATTTGAGTAGAAGTACTCATCTATATATATATATACGTGCACATATACATACATACACACATAAAAAGAGATAAAAGTGTGCCAAAGTTACAAAGATTGTGGAGCTGTGATTGAGCGCCGCTGTTACACATCACGCTGGTGAGTGGGGGTATATATACCTGGGTATTGACTGGCATCAGCACCCCTTGGAAGAAGCTTTTCTGCGAAACACGTGTCGGGGTACCTTTATCCTCAGGTTATTATCTTCCTGGTCTGTGTCTTTGTGGGCTTGCCACTCAGTGCTAAGGTTGGTTCTCATGGCTGACTTTGTTCCCTTGTAGGGGCAAATTACTGTGGTATTGCAGCCATGCTGCCTTTCTGTGAGCTATAGTACTGGGAATATGGCTTTTTAGTCTGGGCCCCTGTAACACCCTTCTGGTGTGTGTTTTTTGTGGATTCACCACAGTGTTTGGGTCGGTCCTATGGCTGACTCTGTTTCCTTGTAAAGGTATAGTACTGTGGTAATGCAGCCATTCCGCCCTTTTTTCTGATTATAACACTGGGAATATGGCCTCCTAGTCCAGCCCTGTGGAAAAAAGTGTTATATTTTGACACTTGTGTCAGTTTCTGCCTTTTCTTTATATGTATGGTTGAGATCCTGCTTCTCCCCTGTTTGGGACTGTAGGCATTTGGAAACATTGTTGTGGTTATACCACCTGATCCATTCAGGATTTGCTTTTTATAAACTATTATGTTTGCATTTTATAGGATTATATCCTGGTAATATCATAGACACATGTATTCTTTGTTTCCCCTGTTATATGCCACGTTTTGTAGCAATAGGATTGTGGCTCTCATACATTTAGTCTTGAATGAAGAAAAAAGCTTTGTTTAGCTTGAAATTTAATATAGTTCCACCTTATTGGTGTTCTTTGGGACACTCTTCATTTACCTAAAGACTATTGGCTCTTCAAAGAAACTTGGACAGCACCTTTTTTGGTGCACTTTTTTTTTTTTTTTTTTTTTTTTTTTTTTCCGATACATGACCATTATGCACTTATGCTATTTATTGCTTGTATATTTTGGTTCACCTGAGGTTAATTGTATGTGTCCTCATCATTGTCTGTTTTATGTGTTTGTCTTTTAACAAATTTTTCAATAAAGATTATATACTTTTATATTGGCTGGTTCACTCACATCTTTATAGGTTCTTACTGCTTAAATGAGTGTAGCTATCTTTACTTTTTGGTCATTCAATTGGTTCCTATATCTTTTTCTGTGGTTTACAGATTGACCCATTATGGATATTAGATCCCGTGACAAGAATTGGCTGTCCAGTATTGATACATTGTTTAATGATGAGGTCACGATCAGTGACACAGTAGGAATGGGACACTCCTCTGAAATTAAAAACAATTTGAAATATCTGTTAAAGAAACGACTTAGGATCTGGTGGGGTAAAGCTACCCTTGAAAAATACTTGAGTAAAAATTTGATACCTCGGGGCCTTCGGGTGAGAATTTTGCCCTCCTTCCCTGTAGAAGACCTTGATTTCAGAACCAAGTGGGAACAGGTTTGTGATACCTGCTCCAAGGATTTAATCCGACTGCTAATTGAGATTAACCAAAGCAGTTTAGTTTCTGTGGAAAAGGAGATTGAAAATAACCAGACGAAATTGAATGAGATCCTGTCCACACTGAGTATGGAATCCTTTAAATTAGAAGTGGACAAACAATTTCTTATTTGGGAGAAAGAAGTCCAAGAACAAAAAGTCAAAAAGTTCCAGAGAGACCTCCAGGACTATCAACTTAAGAGAGTCTACAGATGGCAGGGGACGACACAAAATAAGGGACATCACAGACGATCCATAGCATCAACGTCTATCTCCTCTACTGAGGATGAATCAGAAACATACAATCTGAGGAGCAATACGAATGATCGTTTTGGAAAACGAAAATACGTTGGCAAGGGTTTTGTACAGAAAAAGACTCCTCACCTTCCGGACACTAAACTGAAGGTAATTAATTTATCTGATATCCCTCTTACTACTGACCAAATTGATGTTTTGAGTTTGGGTTTGAGTTTCTCCCCCACTTGTTCGTTTGATTCCTTTATAGCCATAAAGGATTTACACCTTTTCGCTCGCAAATTGGTTTTAAAGAAAATTCACGAAAAATCAGATGGGTGGTCCAGTGAAGAACTACAGGCTATTGAAATTCTCAAAGAGTTGGGTGGCGAACAGGATGCCCCGACTGAATGTGGTAAGTTTATGATTCCGAAACCCAAGAAATTTCCTCCTCTTACCATGTATCCCGATATAGATGTATTTGTGAGACTGGTTTCTGAGGAGTTCAGTAGAATTTCCACCAAGGTACCAAATGACAACCTCTCCAAATCTCAGAGAAGGGCTCTACAGGACTTGAAAAAACGAAGGGATATAATCATCAAACCCGCTGATAAGGGGGGTAATGTTGTGGTATGGCCCACCGTGATGTATGAAAAGGAAGCATTCAGGCAGCTGAATGATGGTACTTGTTACAAGAAACTTACGTTCAATCCGACTTCTTCTTTTCACACACAGTTATCTGCCATTTTGGAGGAGGCCTGTGAAAATGGCACAATCAATAGGGAGATGAAAGAAGGTCTCATTCCTAAGTTTCCTAGGACGGCTTGCCTTTATCTATTGCCGAAGGTCCATAAGAGCACAGTGTCACCGTCTGGACGTCCTATTGTGTCGGGAAATGGAAGTCTTTGTGAGACTGTGGGTAGGTATATAGATTTCCATCTGAAACCCATAGTGGAAAATCTACCATCTTTTTTGAAAGACACCAATGACTTTCTCCGTAAAATAGAGAATATTCAAATGGATGATGATATGTGGCTGGTGACGTGTGACATTGAGTCATTGTACACGTCTATACGCCATCATGATGGGATGAGAGCCGTAGAGACCTTTTTAAATATGACCATGATGGATCAAGATGACATTCATTTTCTCCTTTCCCTTGTTGATTTTGCCCTTACCCACAATTATTTTCTGTTCAAGGGCGCCCTCTACCTGCAGCTCCAAGGTACTGCAATGGGGGCGGCTTTTGCGCCCTCTTATGCAAATTTATTCTTGGGGCTGTGGGAGAGGGGTATCTTTTTTTCACCTGATTTTTCTGAATTTATGGAACAAGTTCTTGTTTGGACCCGTTATATTGACGATGTCTTTATGATTTGGCAGGGCTCAGAGGGTGATCTGGTTACGTTTCTGCAGAAGCTCAATCTGAATTCCATGAACATCAAGGTAACATATAAGTATAGTCAATCTAGTATTGAATTTCTTGATGTTCTGGTTTCTAAGGATGTTAATGGCTTTTTACAGTCTGAGGTTTTTCGGAAACCCTCGTCTGTTAACGCATTGTTACATGCCACTTCATCGCATCCTTATTCCCTTATTTCTGGTATTCCAACAGGCCAGTTTTTGAGGACTCGACGAATTTGTTCGTCTGAAGATACCTTTTACAAACAAGCTGAGGACCTGAGCGATCGCTTTAGAAATCGTGGATACTCAAATAGGAGCATTAAGAAAGGGTTTTTGAGAGCCAAGAACACTAAGAGAGAAGTTTTGTTACACTCACAGAGGCAAAAGCAGAATGATCAGCAGGTAAGATTTATTTCTACCTACAACAACAGATGGCAAGAGGTTAAAACAATTTTGGAGAAGTTTTGGCCTATCCTTCGGTCTGATGCTACTCTATCCAAATACCTCCCACGGACTCCTGCTGTTACGTATAGGAGATCTCCTAATTTGAAGGATCTCATTACACACAGTTGTTATGAAGGCCCCAAGACCAATCCTTTTGGAACAGCGGGACCCAAATGGGGTTTCTATCCATGCCGCAGTTGCGTTGCATGTCCGAATATGGTCAGAGCCTTGAATTTTAAGTCCAGTGATGGAAATCACGAATTTCTGATTACTCAGCACATGACCTGTAACACGACGCATGTGGTATATTATGCCACTTGCCCATGCAATCTTATATATGTTGGTCTTACATCTAGACCACTGAAAACACGTATTAGAGAACATGTGCGTGACATTGAAAAGGCGGCTACTATCCAGGATACCTCCACCCTAAAACCTATCCCACAACATTTTAAGTCTAAACACGGCTGTAATAGCAGTGGGTTGCGGGCTTTCGGAATTGATAAGGTGATCCTGGATAACAGAGGAGGTGACTTTAAGAAGCGGTTAGCTCAACTAGAAGCCCGTTGGATCTCTAAGATTGGTTCTGTTCGTCCACATGGTCTTAATGACGTCTTGAGTTTTGTCCCATTCCTATAATTTTATTGTTATATGTGTTTTTAGTCTATGCCCATTGGTATATTTTAATTTGTATTTTTATGAATAAATTTGTTTCTAATTCTTCTGTTTCTGTTTGTTTTTGTTTTTAGCTCCATCCCTGTTGATATCTTCACGAGCGGATTTTTAACCACCATTATATGTATTTTTGCACTTTTTGTCTTGTATTTTTAATGTAATAACTTTGGCACACTTTTATCTCTTTTTATGTGTGTATGTATGTATATGTGCACGTATATATATATATAGATGAGTACTTCTACTCAAATTTTTCTACCCAAAAAATATAAAAAATTTTTTTTTTTTTTTTTTTCTCTTTTTTTAATAAAGATTTTTGTTTTGTTTCACATGTTTTTCTATTTCCAATGTGTATATATGTTTATATCTTCTTCTATTTTTTTTTTTTTTGCATTGTCCCTGCTTTGGTTTCGAACACCCTTTTTTGCACAATATGTATCAGGCATTGGTGTTGCTGACTTTTGTTGTGCGCCACTGCATATGGGCTTTTCAGATTCTTTTAACATATGTTTGGTCATCTTTGCACTTTACACCTTTTATTATGTGTTTTTGTATCTATTTTACATGCACCATGCACTTTTTTTTTTTTTTGCTACTTTGTAATACAGCAATTTTTTTGTATTATGCACTTTAGACTTGTATTTTATAAATATAATTTTCACATGGTTATTATATATTTATGTGAAGAATCCCTGCAGGGACATCTAAGTGCATACTCTTGTATGCATGTCTGTACTAAGATATACATGTGTGTTGAGATATCTATACACTTGGTTCACACTTTTTCATTATTATAAAATTATTAAATAATTGGAATAATTTTCTTATACTTTTTGGGTTTGAACCCTACGTGCACCTCTGTACATTTTCTGTTTGTGTGAATGTTCTCTAAATGGTGTGCCACTGACACGTTTTGCTTTGTTCTCAATGGCAATATCTTTGCATCTCCCTGTGTGTGTTGAGCGCTCAGTTTTCCGCCCACTTTCTGTGCTGTGGGGCGACGTGTCTCCTTACCTCACCATGCTCCTCCCATGCTATGATGTGTCTGACATGGGCGGATCATGATGATGTCAGACGCCAGACCCCATGTGCACGATTGTGGAGCTGTGATTGAGCGCCGCTGTTACACATCACACTGGTGAGTGGGGGTATATATACCTGGGTATTGACTGGCATCAGCACCCCTTGGAAGAAGCTTTTCTGCGAAACACGTGTCGGGGTACCTTTATCCTCAGGTTATTATCTTCCTGGTCTGTGTCTTTGTGGGCTTGCCACTCAGTGCTAAGGTTGGTTCTCATGGCTGACTTTGTTCCCTTGTAGGGGCAAATTACTGTGGTATTGCAGCCATGCTGCCTTTCTGTGAGCTATAGTACTGGGAATATGGCTTTTTAGTCTGGGCCCTGTAACACCCTTCTGGTGTGTGTTTTTGTGGATTCACCACAGTGTTTGGGTCGGTCCTATGGCTGACTCTGTTTCCTTGTAAAGGTATAGTACTGTGGTAATGCAGCCATTCCGCCCTTTTTTCTGATTATAACACTGGGAATATGGCCTCCTAGTCCAGCCCTGTGGAAAAAAGTGTTATATTTTGACACTTGTGTCAGTTTCTGCCTTTTCTTTATATGTATGGTTGAGATCCTGCTTCTCCCCTGTTTGGGACTGTAGGCATTTGGAAACATTGTTGTGGTTATACCACCTGATCCATTCAGGATTTGCTTTTTATAAACTATTATGTTTGCATTTTATAGGATTATATCCTGGTAATATCATAGACACATGTATTCTTTGTTTCCCCTGTTATATGCCACGTTTTGTAGCAATAGGATTGTGGCTCTCATACATTTAGTCTTGAATGAAGAAAAAAGCTTTGTTTAGCTTGAAATTTAATACAGTTCCACCTTATTGGTGTTCTTTGGGACACTCTTCATTTACCTAAAGACTATTGGCTCTTCAAAGAAACTTGGACAGCACCTTTTTTGGTGCACTTTTTTTTTTTTTTTTTTCCGATACATGACCATTATGCACTTATGCTATTTATTGCTTGTATATTTTGGTTCACCTGAGGTTAATTGTATGTGTCCTCATCATTGTCTGTTTTATGTGTTTGTCTTTTAACAAATTTTTCAATAAAGATTATATACTTTTATATTGGCTGGTTCACTCACATCTTTATAGGTTCTTACTGCTTAAATGAGTGTAGCTATCTTTACTTTTTGGTCATTCAATTGGTTCCTGAACTTCTATATGGTTGTAATTACTATCCTTGATTATATATAATGCTGTGATACATTTTTATATTTATATATATACATATGCTCCCTATTTATATTGAACTCTGAGACAGGGATGATATGATTGTTTGGATTGTGACGCCTATTGTCCAGCTCCGGCTGTGTCTCTTGAGATCAAATGGTTTTTAATTAATAAAATATTTTGTATGTATTATAGACCCTTGTATTCGGTTTTTTCTTTTTTTGTCTTATTAGTAATCTCCGAAGTGGTCTTATGGTCCTCTTGTACCCCTGCACCCCTAAAATAACGTTTGTAAAAATAATAAATAAAAAATACACATAGATGAATACATAGGATACGATGTATGTGTGTATATATATGTATATATAGTGTATTCTGGGGTGTGGTATGGGCGTTATCACTTAAACTGTCTTTTGTGATGTTGCCCTGTAACCTGCACGGTCTCCCATATGCGGTTTCTGTACATTCTCTCTTTTTCAAGGACTTTAATAATTTTCAATAATATCTATTTTATTATTATCCTTGTTTTGCTCCTATATGTGGGGATATATTCTAGTTTTCCATTTCAATCAGGAAAAATAAAAAATTGTGTGTATTAGATTTATGAATTGTCATGGCTTTTGCTGGGATTGTAAAATCAGTTTTTAATTTGTATGGAACTCATTATTGTTAAAATGCTGCCAACAAACCCAACAGAAATGCAACATGTGAACATAGCCTTAATGGCCGGGCTATCGTTCATCGTATTTTCCCATCGCCTATGACTGCAGTAGATGACATAGTATAGAGAAGAATAAAACTACACCCGCCGATAATCACCGGTAAATGTAATTTAACATCTTACTACTTTATCTTGGCATGTGGTGTGTGATATAGTCAGGCACATCTTGTTTAATTTTTCAAGGAGGGCTCTGAAACTCACAAAGCCTATGCGGACAATGAAAAACTGCAAAAAATTAGAAGGAAGAGGGACTTCAATAAAATCTGTATAAAAGCCCCGTCACACTAAGCAACATCGCTAGCAACATCGCTGCTAACGAACAACTTTTGTGACGTTGCTAGCGATGTCGCTGTGTGTGACATCCAGCAACAACCTGGCCCCTGCTGTGAGGTCGTTGGTTGTTGCTGAATGTCCTGGGCCATTTTTTAGTTGTTGCTGTCCCGCTGTGAAGCACAGATCGCTGTGTGTGACAGCGAGACAGCAACAACTAAATGTGCAGGCAGCAGGAGCCGGCTTCTGCGGAGGCTGGTAACCACAGTAAACATCGGGTAACCAAGAAGCCCTGTCCTTGGTTACCCGATATTTACCTTCGTTACCAGCCTCCGCCGCTCCCACTGTCAGTGCCGGCTCCTGCTCTGTGCACATGTAGCTGCAGGACACATCGGCTTAATTAACCCGATGTGTGCTGTAGTTAGTAGAGCAGTGAGCCAGTGCTAAGCGGTGTGCGCTGCTCCCTGCTCTGTGCACATTTAGCTGCAGTACACATCGGGTAATTAACCCGATGTGTGCTGTAACTAGGAGAGCAGGGAGCCAGCGCTAAGCGGTGTGCGCTGCTCCCTGCTCTGTGCACATGTAGCTGCAGCACACATCGGGTAATTAACCCGATGTGTGCTGTAACTAGGAGAGCAGGGAGCCAGCGCTCAGTGTGCGCTGCTCCCTGCTCTCTGCACGTGTAGCTGCGTGCGCTGGTAACCAAGGTAAATATCGGGTTGGTTACCCGATATTTACCTTAGTTACCAAGCGCAGCATCTTCCACGCGGCGCTGGGGGCTGGGACACTGGTTGCTGGTGAGCTCACCAGCAACTCGTGTAGCGACACTCCAGCGATCCCTGCCAGGTCAGGTTGCTGGTGGGATCGCTGGAGCGTCGCAGTGTGACATCTCACCAGCAACCTCCTAGCAACTTACCAGCGATCCCTATCGTTGTTGGGATCGCTGGTAAGTTGTTTAGTGTGACTGGACCTTTAGACAAAAAGGAGGGTTTTATACACAACCTGAAAAACCTGTTAGGTAGTACAGAGGTGTATCTAGGCTTTCCAGCACTCGGGGCAAGAATTCAGTTTGGCCCCCTCCGCCCACCTAGCAGTTTGGGTGGTCGTCATGGGACCAATCATTCATATGTGATTTGCACTTACAGTCACGTGATAACGAGGTTCTCTTCATAATTCTCTCAATGTTCAATGAGAAACGTAGGAAGAAAAGCTAATTTTCACATGCAAGTATGAAAATGACATATGAGTGTAGTGGCCATGTGGTGACTGCTGGAACCAGCAAGCAGAGCTGAATTGTGACAGTGAGAATATTACACATTGTTAGAACTGAGGATACTACACTGCTTAATTTTGTAATTAAAGGGGTTGTCCAGATTAGAGATGAAAGTCTGCAGTGACTCTATCCATGACTTCAGGCTTCTTAAGTCTTTAAATGCATGCTCTGCACACTTTTACAATTCTCTGATGCCAGTGACGAGAGTGGACGATCATGTGAGTACAAGTATGAGATTTGTATTCTTCTGGCCACATTCTGATTTGATGTGTCCAGCCTCGGTCACTTTCTTTTCATTGAGCATGTCTGTTCAGCACGTGACCACATCTATGTAAATCGCATACTTACAGCTTCTAACCTCCCACTGTCACCGCCAGCAGAACTCAGAAGTCTGCAGTCACAGAGAGTGACACATGGAGTGACTGCAGGCTCAGCACAAACTTGGACAACCCCTTCAATGCTCTTAACAACATAAGTAAAAACATAGTAACCCTTAACTGGTCAGACGGCACAAGACTTTATTAAAGAGATTGTCCACTACTTTAACACTGATGGCCTTTCCTTAGGATTGATCACCAATGTCCGATTGGTCAGGATCCGGCACCTGGCACGCCAGCCAATCGCCTGTTCTAGGTGCCATGCCGGTGGTGGTAGGTGGCAGGAAGTGCTCAGTTCTGCATCTGCTCCGTCTCCTGATAGTGGCAGCAGCCTCTTATTAAAATCAATGAAGCAGAGGTGCAGGACACTATCAGAGGGCAAAGCACCACCTGCACCAAGACCAGCTGATCAGTGGGGGTCCCACTGCGCTCAGATCAGAAGCAATGCGCAAGTGAGACCGAGGCCTAATGATGGGACATAGTATCACAAATAAACATTTACATTCACGTACCTTATAGATGATGTTGTCTCTGAGTCATTTATTTCTATTCTTCACCTTGTCCTGACGCCATGATGACTTTTCACATTCACATCTCGTCTCTGCAGATTTCCATCTTCTCCAGTCTTCTGCAGCACACACCGGCATGATACTCCTAAAAAAAGCAGAATGATTATAATACTTCTATTTAAAAATATCTGCCCTACACTGTTATCCCAGCATAAATAATGACCCCGCACTGTGTTCTCTGCACAAACTATGACCCCCACACTGTCCCTCTTATGGTACATGCCCTCCACAGTGCCCTCTCTTTTCCATACTGAGCCCCTTCACACTGTCCTTTTACACTGTGTCCCTTTATACTACCCAGTTTTTATACTGTGATCTCTCATCACACAGCACTCCTCGCTATGGCCTCACTGTCCTCCCATTCTTCCCATCTCCATACCGTCCCCCTTCACTACTCAGTCTCTATTCTGTGCCCCCTTACATTTCTCTCATCTTTTACTGTCTCCTCACTACCTCCTGCGTGTCCATACACTTTGCCACCTCACTCCCCATCCTACCCACTTGCTCTGTATACTATGTCACTTTTTATTCTGTGTCCTCAAAATTTCTTTCCCGTTTTCTCCCTATACCATATCCGTATACATTCCAACAATCGCTCCACATACTATGTCTGTATACATCACCACTCATCCTCTCTTTCCCCACACATGACCCCTCATCCTCTCTCTCCCCACACATGACCTCTCATCCTCTCTCTCCCCACACATGATGCCTCATCCTCTCTCTCCCCACATATGACCCCTCATCCTATCTCTCCCCACACATGACCCCTCATCCTCTCTCTCCCCACACATGACCCCTCATCCGCTCTCTCCCCACATATGACCCCTCATCCTATCTCTCCCAACATATGACCCCTCATCCTATCTCTCCCCACACATGACCTCTCATCCTCTCCCTCCCCACACCTGACCTCTCATCCTCTCCCTCCCCACACATGACCCCTCATCCTCTCTCTCCCCACACATGACCCCTCATCCTCTCTCTCCCCACACATGACCCCTCATCCTCTCTCTCCCCACACATGACCCCTCATCCTCTCTCTCCCCACACATGACCCCTCATCCTCTCTCTCCCCACACATGACCCCTCATCCTCTCTCTCCCCACACATGACCTCTCATCCTCTCTCTCCCCACACATGACCCCTCATCCTCTCTCTCCCCACATATGACCCCTCATCCTCTCTCTCCCCACACATGACCTCTCATCCTCTCTGTCCCCACACATGACCCCTCATCCTCTCTCTCCCCACACATGACCTCTCATCCTCTCTGTCCCCACACATGACCCCTCATCCTCTCTCTCCCCACACATGACCCCTCATCCTCTCTCTCCCCACATATGACCCCTCATCCTCTCTCTCCCCACACATGACCCCTCATCCTCTCTCTGTCCACACATAACTCCTCATCCTCTCTCTGCCCACACATGAGGCGTCACTTACTTGGAGGAGGCTGTGCTCTGTGACCTTAGGTGATTATACCACTATTTTAGTGTTTCATTGTGCTGATTCTGACACTCTGTTAATGTAACTTAAATTCTATGTTTCACCTATCGGTCTATACTATTTTGAGCTTTTGCCTCTCCTCCCTGCAACTCACCTGCTGCTTTGAGGCCGGTGGCCTAGTGTGTTGTGGAATTCTAACATGATGGTTACCTTGCTGGTTCTCATTTTCTGCTGATTTTACTTCACTATTATGGCATGACCTTTAGCCACACTCTCCAGCACTTGACACTATTAACTGTGTTTTGTATTTACCTATTTATTCATATTTATTCCATCGCCTTTGAATTCTGTTTCACTATACCCCTTGCCAGTGTGGCGCCCCTGAGGCTTCCGTCGCCACAGGTCATTGCACCCCATCCAGCGGTGTGATGCCCCATTCTGGGAGAGAAAGAGAGTGAACTCCGGTCCCCTGGTAAATCCACACTACACCCATTGCTAGGAACACACTGGGACCAGGGAAAGTGGCAGACAACCCTCCCATGCTGCATGCTGGGAGGGTCGTAAGACCCATCCCTGCTCCTATAGGGTAGAACAGGGCAATTGGGGAGGTGGGAGGAGCCATCTCAGAGCAGACACAGAGAGGAAGGTCCAGTTTAGTCAGTCGAAGTTAGAGAGAGAGAGTGGTGCAGGAGGAGGAGGAGGCCTGCCGGAGGCAGGCAAGGAGGAGAAGAGAAGGGAAAGAAAGCTCCAAGTCAGTCAGGAGCTGAGAAACAGAAAGAGACGCTTCCTGGTGAAGATCCTGGGACTCGGAGGGTCCAGGTGACACCACGTAGAGAACAGAAGGAGTCGCAGGGCCACGGGTAGTCTGTAGAGCTGTCCAGGGCAGTTTAGAGCTGCGGTGGCCTGTTCCACAAGAACATCGGTGGAGGGAACAAGCTGCAACAGGGGACGGTCCCTAGAGACTGGAGGAGTGCAAAGATAGTTACATAGTTACTTAGGTTGAAAAAAGACCTAGGTCCATCTAGTTCAACCTTCCTCCACCAGTTCTATATTTAATCACTAAGTCATTTATAACCAACAATGTTTTGTGTACTGAGGAAATCATCCAGCCCTTTTTTAAAAGCTGTTATAGTATCTGCCATTACTACCTCTTGTGGCAGGGTATTCCACAGTCTGACTGCTCTAACTGTAAAGAACCCTTTCCTATTTAGCTGTCGGAATCGCTTTTCTTCCACTCGCAGTGAGTGCCCCCTGGTCCTTAGTACTGTCTTTGGAAGAAATAAGTCATGTGCCAGTCCTTTATATTAACCACACATGTATTTATACATATAAATGAGATCTCCTCTGAGACGTCTTTTTTCTAAGCTAAACATATCTAACTTTTTCAACCTGTCATCATATGGGAGGCCTTCCATTCCTTGTAATAGTCTAGTTGCCCGCCTTTGAACTGACTCTAACTTCTGAATGTCCTTTTTAAAATGTGGAGCCCAAAACTGAATCCCATATTCCAGATGTGGCCTTACAAGTGATTTATAGAGGGGTAACAATACGTTGGGATCACGGGATCTAATCTCTCTTTTTATACACCCTAAAATCTTGTTTGCTTTAGCAGCTGCTGCTTGACATTGAGTGCTGCTGCTCAGCTTATTTGTAATGAGAATACCCAAGTCCTTCTCCTGTTCTGTAGTCCCGAGTTTACTTCCATTTAATGTATACGCAGCTATAGGATTACTCCGTCCTAGGTGCATTACTTTACATTTATCAACATTAAATCTCATTTGCCAAGTATCTGCCCATTCTGACATCTTATCCAGATCTTTTTGTAATATTGTACTATCCAGGTCAGTTTTTAATATCCTACATAGTTTTGTGTCATCGGCAAAGACTGACACTTTACTATCAATCCCATCCACAAGGTCATTAATAAAGAGAGTAAAAAGAATCGGTCCAAGTACAGATCCCTGCGGCACCCCACTGCTGACTATAGCCCATTTAGAGAATGTACCCTTTATGACTACTCTTTGTTTCCTATCTTTTAGCCAATTCCTTACCCAGTTGCATATTGTGTCCCCTAGTCCTTGCTTCTGGAGCTTTAGTATAAGGCTATTATGTGGTACTGTATCAAATGCCTTTGCAAAGTCCAAATAAATCACATCAGCTGCATTACCAATATCCAGGTTTGACCTTACCCCCTCATAGAACCCCAACAGGTTGGTTAGACACGACTTATTTTTCATGAATCCATGCTGTTTGTCAGTTATCATATTATTTTCTGCAATATATTTTTGCATGTCATCCCTTAAAATGCCCTCAAAAACTTTGCATACTACTGATGTCAGGCTTACTGGATGGTAGTTGCCTGGATCTACCCTCTTACCTTTCTTAAATATCGGTACCACATCAGCAATCCTCCAATCCTGAGGCACCAACCCTGTTACAAGTGAGTCTAAAAAGATGAGATACAGCGGTCTGTCGATTACGGAGCTCAATTCCCTCAATATTCGTGGATGAATGCCATCTGGCCCTGGGGATTTGTCAATGTTTAATTTACTCAGACGTAGGCGTACTTCATCTTGTGTTAAATTAATTATATCGGGTGGTGGACTTTGATTTTTCACTTGTTGAATGATCCCTGGTACAGTCAGTTCCTTGGTGAATACAGATGAGAAATGCCTATTTAATATCTCAGTCTTTTGTTTGTCCTCTATAACTAACTTGTTATTATATTTTAAGGGGCCGATACTATCCTTTGTTTTCCTTTTGGCATTAATGTATTTATAAAAGATTTTGGGATTTATTTTAATGTCATTGGCGATTTTTGTTTCAGTAGCTAATTTTGCTTGTTTGATTTATTTTTTACATTTCCTATTGATATCTTTATACTCCTGCAATGCTATTTCTGTATTCTCAGCCTTTAAGATTTTAAATGCCCTTTGTTTTTGTTTTATTATACTTTGTACAGTCTTATTTATCCATAGCGGTTTCTTTTTATTCCTGGACATCTTATTACCAGAGGGTATACGTTTTTTACAGGACTCTAGTATTATATCCTTAAACTTAACCCATTTATGTTCGGTATCCCCAGTTACCATGACTTTGTCCCAATCTACACATTTAAGCTCTTCCCTTAATTTGTTGAAATCAGCTTTCCTAAAATTCCAGGTTTTAGCATTCCCCCTTTGAAATGTTCTATTGAATATTATATTGAAGCTTACCATATTATGATCGCTGGTGCCCAAGTGCTCCCGGACCTGTAGATCTGAAATTGTATCCGGTCTATTTGACAGGACCAGATCAAGCAAATTATCTCCCCTGGTCGGTTCACCTACCATCTGAGAGAGGAAATGGTCTTGAATAGTAGATAAGAACTTACAGCTTTTAGCAGAACCAGAAGATTCTATGTCCCACTGTATGTCTGGATAGTTGAAATCCCCCATAATAAGAACCCGATTATTATTATTAGCTGCCTTTTCAATTTGTTCCAGCATTTCACCCTCTATTTGTTCAGGTATGTTAGGAGGCTTATAGCAAACTCCAATTAGCATTTTTCCATTATTCCCCTCCCCATGTACATTTACCCATACTGACTCTACATTGTTGCTGTTCCCCTCAATGTCATCATACAACACGTTTTAGGTTAGATTTAATAAATATACATACCCCACCACCTTTTTGGCCTTTCCTGTCCTTCCTAAATGTACTATAACCCTGTATGTTTGTCACCCAGTCATGGCTTTCATCCAGCCAGGTTTCCGTAATGCCCACCACATCATAATCCATGGTTGACATAAGAGTCTCCAATTCATTCATTTTGTTTGCAAGACTTCTTGCATTTGCCAGTAGACATTTAATCCTATTAACACCTTTATTACTCCTAGCCTCCCTACGTTCCTTGCATGTCCCATCCCCCCCTAATCCTTCATTGACCCCTACCGTCTCCCTGTCTCTATCTGCTCTATCTATCCCCTTATTTGCTCCACTACCCTACCCTCTCCAAACAGTAAAAACCGAGGCCCAGGGAATGTTGTAAACTCCCCGGGCCAGAACCCATAGCAGAACTTCCAGAAAAGGGGTAATCAGCCGACAGGTGACCCCCCAGCCTGGAGGCTGTAGTGGAGGCCAAGCCAGGTTCATCCTATCAAAGGCAAGGCTAAGGAAGACAGCAGAAGATAGAGACACTAAGAGAAGGGTACCGGCTTTTACTCTCAGAATCACCCAGAAACGGCGGAGGTCCCTGACAGTGGTCCCAGCAGTCCAAGGGCCCCTGGGCCCCGACAAGAATTGTGAGTAAAGAACTTGAACTGCACCCTTGGAGTGGTCTCTGTTATGTCAGCTGCATAGACATTCACAAGCACCAACTGTGCCCCGGGCATAGCTCCACCTGTGGGGAACAGTACCACCATTGCTGCCATAACAACACCCCGGAGGCCTCACACAGCAGCGGCGGCTTAATAGCCGCATACCACAGGTGGCATCACGAACACAAACTTTATTCATCAAGCCACATATTCTACTGACACCCACCAGGGCCACGGAGCCGGGCCCAGCCACCACTGACTACCACCGGACTAGTCCGGCCCGGCACCGGGTGTCCCATTGCCCTGGGGTGGGCGAGCCAACTTTTGGCGTCACGAACAGGATTTCGTGCCCGGTTTCATCGGGTACTGTGCGCCTGCAGAAACCGTGCTTAAAAGACTGTGTTTACTGTGAGAAACTGCCGCCATTGAAGCCACTGAGCGCGGGAAGAAGGGGGGCGTGAAAGAAGAAAGGGCGCGAAGAGAAGCCCCGCCCCCTTGTCCAAGAAAAGAGCGCGAAGCGGTGCCCGCCATAGAAGGCGGAGGAAGATGAAATGGCGACTAGATAAGCTGGCCGGCTGGCAGAAAGAGTCTAAATGCCAGACCAGCAGATAAAGAAAATGTACCTTATCGCAAGCGGAGTGGTGCCGGCCGTGATGGGCTGGGCGCCAGTCTGGCGCCAGATACTAGTGCAGCCTCCGGCCCCGCCTCCAAGAAGGGAAAGGGTGCAGCCGAGTGGCGTGGTCGAGCACCCGAGCAGTGTTCCAGTAAGCATTCCCCAGGTCGGCAGCATGGCGGAGGAGCTGCAGCAAGGTGCACCAGGGACCGGAAAAATGGATCCTGAGCTGGACCTGCTCCGGGAGGAGATGCGAATCCTGGCTCGGAGGCTGAGCAACATGGAAGTAGAGGCGGACCGGCAGAGGGAAGCACCGCTGGTGCCGGAGAGCCTGGGTCAGTGGATGGATGCCGCGGAGCAGCAGCAGGGTGAGCAAAATGAACCCCCGACCCGTCCGGACCCATGGCCCCGCCAAGCGCCATCGCCTAGCCCCTTCACCGACCCACTGGCCTTCCCCACCAGCCCCGCTGACGCCCGGTGGGGTACCGGAGGCCTGCCGGAGACCCCCGCAGACGGCGCCTGGGGTGGGGTGGACCCCGAACAGCTAGTGGGCCCCCTACCGAGTCCCCCTGTGAGCCTCCTGGGAATGACATCCCCGGGAGTGAACTGGGACGCAGCGCCCATTGAAAGTGGGGGACTTCAGCAGCCACTGCGCCCCAAGGAGACTCCCCTAGCGAACGAGCTGACTTGCCGGAGACTGGTGGTAGAGTACCAGAGGGAGCGGGAGGTCCGGGAGGAGAAGCGGAAGGCCAAAGAAGCCGCTAATCTGGCCTCCAAGGAACAGGTCAGGAAGGCCCTGAAGGGATCCGAGGGCCCAGTGAGATGGGGCCTAGTAGTCGACTTCCGTCAAGATGGCGGCTGGGGCTTCATCAGGGAGCCCAGTCTGGGCAAAGACGTATTTGTGGCCCGACGCGACATTGAGGAGCACCTGCCCAGAGGCCACCCAGGGAGAGATGCTAAGCCGGGTGATGTTGTGGAGTACACACGGCTGATGGGGAGCCGTGGCTGGTACGCGCTGCATGTGCGTATCCTAAGGGAAGAAGCGGCCCCAGAAGAACCGGAGTGGCGCCGCACGATGCAAGCGCGCAGCATCTCCCCTAGCAGCAGCACTACCTCAAGGCAGGCCCAGGCCGCAGAACTGAGCAGAGGGCCTGCGACAGCCACGCAAGAAACACAGACCCGAATCTCCATGGCTTGTGTGATGCAAGGAGCACGGCCAAAGCAGGGCCCCAAAGACCATGGCAACAGCCCCCTGCAGACGAGCAGCCCTCTGCAGCAACGCCGTGTAGTGCCTGCAAGCAGCCCCACTCCAATCCAGGCTGCAGAACAGCGCAGAAGGTCAGGGACCAGCGCCCAGGGGACCCAGACGATAATCTCGCCGGCATACCTGCTGCCAGGAGCAATGCCGGAGTGGGACCCCCGCATCTACCCTCGTGAGTAAGGATGAAGAGATGCTGAACTGTATATAGCCCCTGTCTGCCCCTTATGCTTTGTGAAGATGTCCCTTTTGTACTGCCCTAATGTTCTTTTTGAAGATGACACCCTTTCCTGCCTTACTGCCCCTTGTACTTTTTGAAGACGTCACCCCCCCTGTGTATGTGTACCGGGCCACTAGACTGGAATGTGGTCCCTGGTAAATGTGATGTGTAAAGTGTCCTATGTAACCAGGCCACTGGACTGTAGACCATGGAAGGGACATGGGAAATACAGCTTCCCCTACTTCCCTTGATCATATAGCCATAACGGACACAACAGGGCAAAATTAAAGAAATACACACAACACCTGCTCTTTCCATTCAGTTGAAACAGATAGGCATCACCTTAGACCATTCAACTAGCCAATTGGACCATAACACAGCAAATATCTCGGAGCGTCGATTGGGATATGAAATCCCAAACTCACACATGCAAGGCCACCAGCTTACCACTAAACCATAGAACGGACATTGGAAGCACAGTTTTCCCTACTTCCCTTGATCCTCTAGCCATAACAGACGCAACAGGGCAAAATAAAAGAAATACACACGACGCCTGCTCTCTCCTTTCAATGGAAACAGATAAGCGTCATCATAGACCAGTCAACTAGCCTATTGGACCATCACACAGCAAATATCGAGAAGTGTCCATTGGGATTCAAACTCCCAAACTCACACATCCAAGACTACCAACTTACCACTAGACCATGGGAAGTACAGCTTCCCCTACTTCCCTTGATCTTATAGCCATAATAGACTCAACAAGGCAAAATTAAAGAAATACACACGACGCCTGCTCTCTCCATTCAATGGAAACAGATAGGCGTCATCATAGACCAGTCAACTAGCCCATTGGACCATTATACAGCAAATACGCAGAAGTGTCCATTGATATTTAAACTCCCAAACTCACACATCCAAGGCCACCAGCTTACCACTAGACCATGGAAGGGACAAAGGAAATACAGCTTCCCCTACTTCCCTTGATCCTATAGCCATAACAGACGCAACAGGCCAAAATTAAAGAAATACACACGACTAGAGATGAGTGAACCGGCCGTGGTTCGGCTTGAGTTCGGTTCGCCGAACGAAGGTCTCGTTCGAGTTCAGTTTGGCGAACCGATTTGGCGAACCACTCGAACCGCATAGGAAACAATGGGAGGCAATCACAAACACATAAAAACACCTAGAAAAGACCCTCAAAGGTGTCCAAAAGGTGACAAACAACTCACAACACAACACAAACCCATGTGAAAGGGACAAGAACAAATTCTCATGCGAAAACAAAACAGCTTGAAGAGGAAAAAGAGGACGAAACACAGATATAGGCATGGCATGCCCTTCTAAAATCATGCAAAACACCGCAAGGGTTACTCCAAGCGGAGTCTCCCTTTTTTTCCAAAAATTGGGCCACACAGACACCCACCCCTTCAGTGGCAGCACTTGTGCCCCAGTTGTACACTTCACAGGTAGATTTGCATTAAGCACATTCAAAAATATGCCATCCTTAACCGTCCCCAGGATGACACCGGGGTAGGTTGCAAAGTCTTTGCTGATCCCAGATCTGTTCATCTTGGATCATTTTTAGAAACAGTGTAAGCAAGGGTTACTCCAAGCGGAGTCTCCCTTTTTTCCAAAAATTGGGCCACACACACCCACCCCTTCAGTGGCAGCACTTGTGCCCCAGTTGTACACTTCACAGGTAGATTTGCATCAAGCACATTCAAAAATACGCCATACTTAACCGTCCCCAGGATGACACCGGGGTAGGTAGCAAAGTCTTTGCTGAACCATGACTTGTTCATCTTGGCTCCTTTTAAAAAACACATCAAGCAATGGTTACTACAAGCGGAGTCTCCCTTTTTTCCAAAAATTGAGCCACACACGCACCCACCCCTTCAGTGGCAGCACTTGTGCCCCAGTTGTACACTTCACAGGTAGATTTGCATCAAGCACATTCAAAATCCACAAGCATTTACTCTCCCCAGGATGACATAGGGGTAGTAAATTCCTTGTGGATCCATGACTTGTTCATTTTGATGAACGTTAGTCTGTCCACATTGTCACTGGACAGACGCGTGCGCTTATCTGTCAGCACACACCCAGCAGCACTGAAGACACGTTCAGAGACAACGCTGGCAGCTGGACACGACAAAATCTCCAAGGCGTAAGTGGAGAGCTCTGGCCATTTTTCAAGATTTGAAGGCCAAAATGAGCAAGGCTCCATTTGCAAAGTCATGGCATCGATGTTCATTTGGAGATACTCCTGTAACATCCTCTCCAGCCGTTGACTATGTGTCAGACTTGTTGTCTCTGGTGGCCTTGCAAAGGATGGTCTAAAAAATTATGAAAAGATTCAATAAAACTGCTGTTACCAGCACCAGATACGGTGCTGCTGGTACGGGTAGACTGTTGAAGATGACGAGACCGTCCCATGTTTGTCAAGTTACAACTGGAGGATTCACTCCCTGCACCACGGTTGTTTGGTGGAAAAGCCGAGCTAAGATCGAGGAACAGCTTTTGCTGATACTCCTTCATACGTGCGTCCCTTTCTATGGCTGGAATTATGTCACAAAACTTGGACTTGTACCGGGGATCTAATAGTGTGGCAAGCTAGTAGTCATCATCACTTCTAATTTTGACAATGCGAGGGTCATGTTGGAGGTAGTGCAGCAAGAAGGCGCTCATGTGTCTTGCGCAGCGATGCGGACCAAGTCCACGCTGTGTTTGTGGCATAGAGGTGCTAACCGTTCTTTCTTCCTCTGACATCTCCCCCCAACCTCTTTCAACTGAAATTTGAGCACGGTCTCCCTCATCCGCTGAGTCTTCCATGTCCATGGACATTTCGTCCTCAATTTCTTCATGTTCTCCTGCACCTTCCTCAACATTTCGCCTGCTACCATGCGCCCTTGTTGATCCCTGTTTCCCATGGTCCCATGCCTGCCGCGTTGGTGATGATGAACGTCTGGACCTTGGTGATGTTGTTGTCTCTTGCGCATATGAATCCTCCTGTAGTTCCTCCCCTTCCTGTTGTCCCACCCCCTGATTCCGAATAGTGTTTAGCGTGTGCTCCAGCATGTAAATGACTGGAATTGTCATGCTGATAATGGCATTGTCAGCGCTAAACATATTTGTGACGCCCTGGGGAAGCCAGGGGTCACAGGTCACAACACCACCACACCCTACACCCCAGTTAGGAACACCAAGGCTAACCTAAAATCCTTGTTGCCTTCCTCCAGGGGCTGATGTCCACACCAGGGGGTGGGCCAGGCGGTTGGCTCCGCCCACCGAGGAGTTCACAGCCCTGGAGGCGGAAGAACCAGGCAGAACAGCTAGGGAAGTGAAGGAGTAAACAGTAAGAGTAGAGACAGTGAAAAGGAACGGTTTGTAAAGCCTGAGGCTGGTCCGGGTGTGTGCCCCGGACTGAGAGACAGCGAGGTCGGCAGACGGCGGTGACTGTCTGCAGGGGTGACTGCTTGGAGGTTGCTGGAAGGACCGCGGACGGGTGGTGGCCCGACGGTGCCGGAGCGGTATACGAAGAGCAGTCAGCACCAGTGGCAGGGGCCTTTCGGATCCCGGCAAGGCTAGGAGTCGCCGTGAATTTGCCAAATCCGTTAGTGAAGGGGACCTCTGGGTCTCCCAACAAGCAAGTCCCGATTGAAGGCAACAGTCCAACCATTACAGAGAGACACCGCCACCGCCAGGGCACCAGTTTCTCAGGGCCAGCGCCTGCGGGCAAAGTAGGGCTCCTCCGGCCCATATCCAAGCCGGGGAGCGGGTTACTGGTGGGAACCCATCGAAACCATCATCATCTTAGGTGCAGGAAAAGGGACCGTCACCGTCAACTACTGGGGAAAGCAAGTGCAGCCGTCCGTGGGAACCGTCTTTCCAGCCGTGTGTTTTACCGAGAACTGTGTCATCATCTTAGGCTGAGTGAGTACCACAGTGCCGCAAGGCACAGCGCTGCCCCCGCGTCCCTGCACCCCACCAAGCCCTGCATCACCCACCTCATCACTGGGCCCCGGGACAACTACCCCCTACCTACGGAGGGGAGAACCAACAACTTTGCTGCTCCCTGTCATCAGTTCCCGGGATCCCCATACAGAGCAGCGGTGGTGTCAACAAATCACCACAACCGTGGGTGGCGTCACGGACAATAAACTATCCCAAAAGCCAATCCCCTTTCACTCACGGGCGAGGAGCGCCGCTCGAGTCCCCGGGATCCGGCCCATCGCTCAAGCCACCGAGCAGCAGCAGCAGGCCGCAGCAGCCGCAGCGGCGGCAGGACCCGAGCATTGGGAGATCGCGGCGTCCCCTCCTCCGCCCGCGACAACTTGGCGTCACGAACAGGATCTTACCGCTCTGCCGTTGGGTAGAGGTGCGCCTTGTGACCGCCGGAGGTATCCGGCCGGAAAATTTCAGAAGTCGCCATCTTTGACGCGAAAAGTTCCCGCTCGAGCGTCTTCTCGAGTAGTAGAGGCGCGAAGGCCAAAACCCCGCCCCGATAGAGGAGGGGCCGGAAGGAGGCTAAGGGGGACGAAATGGCGACTGGTCGCATGTAGCCGCGGCTATACAGATAAGGACGCTGGAACCCCACGATCCGCCGACCCCCTGAAAGGAATGTCCGCTCCCCCTAGCTACGCGGAGGCTACCGAACCGGTGCCCGGGACAGCGGCATGGCTGAGGGCCCGGACGGCAGGGATCTGCCGACACTACCGGAACCAGATCTGCCGGCTGATGGAACAGTGGACCGCGGAGGTGGAGGATGCAGCTGCAGTTGCACGAGTGTATGGAATGGAGGCCATGATGGAGGAGCTAGTGAGTGGCCCACGCCCCTATGTCCCCGAGGGACCGGCCGCTGTGGCTGAGGGACCCGGTCTACCCCTGGCCTCCATGCCACCTCTGTCCTCCTTGCCCGTGCACTGCGCTGCGCCTGGCCCGTCGGGCGTACACCCCTTCGTGACAGTGGCCGGGAGAGTGGCAAGCCTGGAAGCTGCGGCAGCTGGCGGCAACCCACCTGGCGCGGAGATGGGCGATAGTGATTCCGGGCCTGACACCGAGCCCGTTTCGGAGGAAGATGAAGGAGTCGTCGCTCTGCAGGGCACGGAGGCCACTTACATCCCCCGGAGTGGAAACAACGGGTATCGGGCGGCCCTTCCTCGCCGCGCTTGCTATGCGCTGGAGGGGCTGGTGCCCGTGTTCTTCCACCCAGAGCCGGGTGAGGAGGACGAAAATGCACAGTAAGGGCAGCGGAGCACCGTTGCACCGTCCCCGTTGGGACCACCAGTGTGTTTGTTTAAAGTTCTGCAGATGATGATAAGAAAATGGAACCGAAGATTTACCTGATTGTCTACCGTGATTGAAAACCGGCCGTTGCCGGCACCGTTGTCCCCGTGGGGACCGCTTGAAAAGTTGTTTGCATAGAAACTTCTATGGACAAGCCCATGAACTTGCAGGGCAACCACAAACGTTAAGTGGCTTGTAAATAAATTTGTTGTTGCAGCTAACCGTTACCACCTCCGGAGAGGCAGGTTGGAGGGAGGGCCCGCAGTGGAGCAGGCTGGGGCCCAGCCACCACAGGAACCGGTGGCTACCCTCTGGAGGGGAAGGACAGATCCCGCTCGGGTAACTTGTGCTGGACTGGGGTCAATGGGTGCTGCCTGGGTTTTAGGGGCAGCATCAGGGCCAGGTTACTTGGGTGGGAGAGAGCGGCAGCCGCAACCGTTTTAATGTTACCGTTTGCAACGTCTAAGTACCGAACCTCCCAATGTGGGATGATGTCATAAGTTGTATTATGTTTACCTTTTATATATTTTTCAGAAAATAAAACCGGTGTTGGACGGGCAGCACGCGGATGGTCTGCATTTTGCTAAGGGGGAATGTGACGCCCTGGGCAAGCCAGGGGTCACAGGTCACAACACCACCACACCCTACACCCCAGTTAGGAACACCAAGGCTAACCTAAAATCCTTGTTGCCTTCCTCCAGGGGCTGATGTCCACACCAGGGGGTGGGCCAGGCGGTTGGCTCCGCCCACCGAGGAGTTCACAGCCCTGGAGGCGGGAGAACCAGGCAGAACAGCTAGGGAAGTGAAGGAGTAAACAGTAAGAGTAGAGACAGTGAAAAGGAACGGTTTGTAAAGCCTGAGGCTGGTCCGGGTGTGTATCACGGACTGAGAGACAGCGAGGTCGGCAGACGGTGGTGACTGTCTGCAGGGGTGACTGCTTGGAGGTTGCTGGAAGGACCGCGGACGGGTGGTGGCCTGGCGGTGCCGGAGCGGTATACGAAGAGCAGTCAGCACCAGTGGCAAGGGCTTTTCGGATCCCGGCAAGGCTAGGAGTCGCCATGAATTTGCCAAATCCGTTAGTGATGGGGACCTCTGGGTCTCCCAACAAGCAAGTCCCGATTGAAGGCAACAGTCCAACCATTACAGAGAGACACCGCCACCGCCAGGGCACCAGTTTCTCAGGGCCAGCGCCTGCGGGCAAAGTAGGGCTCCTCCGGCCCATATCCAAGCCGGGGAGCGGGTTACCGGTGGGAACCCATCGAAACCATCATCATCTTAGGTGCAGGAAAAGGGACCGTCACCGTCAACTACTGGGGAAAGCAAGTGCAGCCGTCCGTGGGAACCGTCTTTCCAGCCGCGTGTTTTACCGAGAACTGTGTCATCGTCTCAGGCTGAGTGAGTACCACAGTGCCGCAAGGCACAGCGCTGCCCCCGCGTCCCTGCACCCCACCAAGCCCTGCATCACCCACCTCATCACTGGGCCCCGGGACAACTACCCCCTACCCACGGAGGGGAGAACCAACAACTTTGCTGCTCCCTGTCATCAGTTCCCGGGATCCCCATACAGAGCAGCGGTGGTGTAAAAAAATCACGACAACCGTGGGTGGCGTCACGGACAACAAACTATCCCAAAAACCAATCCCCTTTCACTCACGGGCGAGGAGCACCGCTCGAGTCCCCGGGATCCGGCCCATCGCTCGAGCCACCAAGCAGCAGCAGCAGGCCGCAGCAGCCACAGCGGCGGCCGGACCCGAGCAGTGGGAGAGCGCGGCGTCCCCTCCTCCGCCCGCGACATATTCGTCGCCATGTCGAAACTGTGCAGAAGGGTGCATAGGTCCTTGATCTGAGACTACTCCATCAGGGTGATCTGCCCCACCTCTGCATCTCGTTGGCCCAGGCTATACGTCATGACGTATTGCACCAGGGCTCGACGGTGCTGCCACAGTCGCTGTAACATGTGGAGAGTCGAATTCCAGCGTGTCGGCACATCGCATTTCAGGAGATGAACCGGCAGGCCGAAAGACTTCTGGAGTGTTGCAAGTCGCTCAGCAGCGGTGGTTGAACGGCGGAAGTGAGCAGACAGTTTTCATGCCCTGTTCAGAAGGCCATCTAGGCCGGGATAGTGTGTTAAAAATTGCTGGACAACAAGGTTCAACACGTGAGCCATACAAGGCACATGTGTCACCTTGCCCAGGCGAAGGGCCGCATCCAGGTTTGCAGCATTGTCGCACACGGCCTTACTAGGCTGCAGGTTGAGTGGAGACAACCATTTATTAAACTCCGGCTCCAGAGCTGCCCACAACTCAGCCGCGTGTGACTCTTATTTCCAAGACATTTCAAGCTAAAGACCGCCTGATGCCGTTGCGCTCTGCTGCCAGGATAGTAATGAGGGGTGCGTGATTCCTTCTGCGCAGTTAGAACGCTGGTAGCTTGACCAGGCAGGCTTGGGGCGGAGGTGGAGGACCCAGACGAGGTGGAGGAGGCAGAAGCAGTGGCAGAACTTGGACAGACAGAGGATTGACACACAAGTCGTGGGGACGGCAAGACTTGTTCAGCAGACCCTTCACCATCTATCACCATAGTTACCCAGTGCCCAGTCAGTGACATGTAACGTCCCTGTCCATGCATACTGGTTCAAGTATCGGTGGTGAAATGCACTTGTTCACACACAGAGTTTCTCAAGGAAGCGGTGATGTTGTGTGCGACATGCTGGTGTAGCGCAGGCACACCTTTCTTAGACAAGTAGTGGCGACTGGGCATCTGGTACTGGGGCACAGCAACAGACATAAGGTCTCTAAAATCCTGTGTGTCCACCAGGCGGAAAGGCAGCATTTCGGTAGCCAAGAACTTACAGGGGGATAAGGTCAACCTCTTAGCATTGTCATGGGTCGCAGGAAATGGCCTTTTATTTGTCCACATCTGAGGGACAGAGATCTGGCTGCTGTGTGTAGACGGTGGTGAGTAGGGTGTCCCTGAAAAAATGCAGGTTTCTGAGGAAAGTGCAGGCGTAGACATGATGTTGCCTTCATCTAACGTTGATGCTATCGATGTCTGAGAGAGCTGTACACACGCACTTGTTTCCCCTTCCAAACCAACTGACGACCTACCTAGCAAACTGTCTGTTGCGATTACAATGGTGGAAGTTGTGCATGGAAAACCAGGTGTGACAGCTGTTCCCACAGTCCTAGAAGAAGACGAGGGCGCGGATGCACTTGAAGGGGCAGGCGGTGGATGGTTGGCTCTGCTAGACCGCATTGCAGCACGGTGAGCTTCCCACTGGGTCATATGACATTTATTCATGTGACGATTCATGGAAGAAGTTGTCAAATTCCTGAGGTTTTGCCCTCTACTAACAGAATCATGACAAATTTTACATATCACATGATTTGGGCGATCTTTTGCTATGTCAAAAAAGGTCCAGGCTAGGCAAGGCTTAGAGGGCATGCGACCTGCTGAGCCCCCCCAAACTAGTGCTCAGAGGCAGAGAGGTGGCTGAGGATGCAGTTGTAGACGTGCTACCAGTACTACTCCTCTGTCCAGGAAGGCGCAAGGTAACTTCGTCGTCAGTAGCATCCTCCTCCACTGCCTCTGTTGACCTCCTCGAGTGCCTGACTGTGGGTTGACAGTAGGTGGGATCTAGAACTTCCTCATCAAGCGTTGTGTTTGCACTCCCATCACCCTCAGACCGAGCCTCTTCCTGACGTGAACCAATATTTAAGTTGTCATCCCAATCTGGTATCTGCGTCTCATCATCATCAGTATGTTCCTCATTGTCTATAACAACAGGTGTTACAGTTTGTGAATAAGGGTCAACATTATGCTCAGAAACTTGGTCCTCACGGCCTGAATCAGAGTTACAAAGGTTCTGGGCATCATTGCAGACCATTTCCTGGTCTGTACTCACTGTAGCTTGGGAGCAGACCTCTGATTCCCAGGCTATAGTGTGACTGAACAGCTCTGCAGACTCAGCCATCTCAGTTCCACCATACTGTGCAGGGCGGATG
Organism: Anomaloglossus baeobatrachus; assembly: GCF_048569485.1. NCBI lineage: Eukaryota > Metazoa > Chordata > Amphibia > Anura > Aromobatidae > Anomaloglossus > Anomaloglossus baeobatrachus. The sequence continues at coordinate 58,228 of NW_027444978.1, forward strand.
GAGACTTCAGAGCTGGGAGAAAGCAAGTGTGATTGGGCTGACAACTCAGAAGACTGATTTTTTTGGATGCGGTAGTTGAGGTGGCGGAGAGGGCACTTGTTGGACCACTTGAGATCCATTCAAGCATTTTCTTTTTTTGGCCATCATCTACCTTTGTTCCAGTTGTTCGTGTCCGTAAAAAAGGGAGCACATCGGATTGTCCACGGTAAGTAGTAGACATCTTACTTTTGCTGGAAGATGGTCTATCTTCAGCAGATATTAATGGAGCTTTGCCGCCTTCCCCACGGACAAACCCTTTTTTTCCTTTTCCAACACGCCTCTTCCCCTTTCCACCAGCATCTGTCATTTTGCCACTCATTTTGATTGCGACAAGATTGTGCACTTAAAATGTGGTAGTAAAAATTGAGAGGTGGTGTAGATTGCAGCGGTGGTCTAGCTTTATTAACAGCAGAATAAACAACAATAACTATCCCTGACAATGCAACTACGGGCCCTTAAACTGGCAGCATAGTTGCTATTAGAATGGCTTAGTAACAATGAGTTTCAGTGTGCAATGCAGAGGTGCTGCAAAAAGATTAGTGGGACACTAATGGAAGTCCAACAGCCACTTTTAGGATGCCACTAAGTTTACTCAGTGTTTGCTAGTATAATGGCTTAGTAACAATGAGCTTGAGTGTGCAATGCAGTGGTGCCGCAAATAGCTTTGCACCAGTGGGACAATAAGGAAGTCCAACAGCCACTTTTAGGATGCCACTAAGTTTACTCAGTGTTTGCTAGTATAATGGCTTAGTAACAATGAGCTTGAGTTTGCAATGCAGAGGTGCTGCAAATAGATTTGCACTAGTAGGACACTAATGGAAGTCCAAAAGCCACTTTTAGGATGCCACTAAGTTTCCTCAGTGTTTGCTAGTATAATGGCTTAGTAACAATGAGTTTGAGTGTGCAATGCAGTGGTGCTGCAAATAGCTTTGCACCAGTGGGACAATAATGAAGTCCAACAGCCTCTTTTGGGATGCCACTAAGTTTCCTCAGTGTTTGCTAGTATAATGGCTTAGTAACAATGAGTTTGAGCGTGCAATGCAGTGGTGCTGCAAATAGATTTGCACCAGTGGGACAATAATGAAGTCCAACAGCCACTTTTAGGATGCCACTAAGTTTACTCAGTGTTTGCTAGTATAATGGCTTAGTAACAATGAGCTTGAGTGTGCAATGCAGAGGTGCTGCAAATAGATTTGCACTAGTAGGACACTAATGGAAGTCCAACAGTCACTTTTAGGATGCCACTAAGTTTCCTCAGTGTTTGGTATTCTAATGGCTTTGTAACAATGTGTAACGTCCGGGTGGTGGAACCTCTGGACCGTACACCGGTTTCCCTTGAGGAGGCAGCCAGGCAGGTCACCCCGCCAGAGGGTCTGGGTGCACGGCGGCCGAAGCACTATTGGTAGCCGGACAGTCCGTATGGGAGCAGGAAAGGTGGAGGGAGTTCTGGACGGTGGTCCGGGTGACGAGGCTCAGAGTCCAAGGCCAGGTGGTAAGGTCAGGCGGGATCCGGGACTTGCTGAGCGATGGAACGGGTCACCAAGCGGAGCCAGGGACTGGAGACTGGCGGAGCTGCAGAGATGGTGGAACATCCGCCGAAGTCACCGTCAGGGTACAGGAATGAGCGTGGTTCGGAGCGGCTGGCGTGCAGGACAGGCTCTACGAGACAGGACAGGGTTAATGCAGGCAAGGTACAAGGCAAAGCAATAGGGGACCTGAACACTAGCTTACTAAACACGTAGAACAGGCCCCGCCCACCAGGAAAGAGAACCCTTATATACCCTGTACCTTTCTATGCAATATCCTGTTTCTGGGTGCTGGCCCTTTAAGAAAGGGTCAATGACCGCGCGCGCGCCCTAATGCGCATGCGCGAGGCCCGTGTGCCAGAAGCCAGTCCAGGAAGCGGTGAGGAGGAGGCAGGAGCGCCCGGCTGGGAGTCCCACCTCGCAGAGGAGCGCCGGGAGCGGGGAGCAGGATGCGTGGAGGCTGCAGGTGGGGACGAGGAGGACGGGACCGGAGTGGTGTGCAGGGGACGCCGCCGGGGAGCGGGAAGCGGGCCACAGGGACCGGAGAACGGGACAAGGGGACCGGGAAGCGTGACAGTACCCCCTCCCCCACCCCCCCCCCCCCCGCAAGCGGGACAGGAAGGCACGAATCAGAGGAGTGCCAACATTCTCCCGGGGCTCCTAGGACCTATCCTCAGGACCATAACCCGCCCAGTCCACCAGGAAGTATTGCCGACCACGTACGGTCTTCATGGCCACGATATCCCTTACCGCATAGATGTCATCGTCAGCGATGGGAGGAGGAGCAGTACCGACTTCAGCGGAGAAGGGACCAAGGACAACAGGCTTGAGCAAGGAGACATGGAAAGAGTTGGGTATCTGCATCGTGGCCGGGAGCTGCAGCTTGTAGGAGACAGCATTAATCTTGCTGATGACTTTAAACGGCCCGATGTAACGAGGACCCAACTTGTACGATGGCAACTTCAATCGGACATACTTGGATGCAAGCCAGACCAGATCACCAGGGGAGAAACACGGGGGATCCAAGCGCCTTTTGTCCGCATGTCTCTTCATCCGCAAAGAAGCCCGCTCAAGGGAGGTCTTGACAGAGCTCCATATGGCTGAGAAGTCCTGGACCAGAGCATCTGCTGCGGGGACATCGGAAGCCGAGGATACTGGCAACGGAACCGAAGGCTGAAGTCCGTAAGCGACTCGGAATGGAGAGCTGGAGGTGGACTCGCTGATGTGATGGTTGTGGGAGAACTCAGCCCAAGGAAGAAGCGTGGACCAGTCATCGTGATGGGCATTAACGTAGTGGCGCAGGAAGGAGGTCAGGATTTGATTGACCCACTCCACTTGCCCATTCGACTGAGGATGGTAGGCCGAAGAAAAGTCCAGAGATACTTCCAGATGTTTGCAGAGGGCCCTCCAGAAGCGCGAGGTAAACTGAGTTCCTCTGTCGGACACAATGTGTGCGGGAAAGCCATGCAATCGGAATATATGTTGGATGAAGGAGTCAGCTAGCTCCTGGGCAGAGGGCAGCCCGGCCATGGGAATGAAGTGAGCCATTTTGGAGAAACGGTCCACCACAACCCATATGACTGTGTGTCCAGAGGATAAAGGTAAGTCCGTAATGAAGTCCATTGCGATATGTTGCCACGGAACAGAAGGAATGGGCAGAGGCAAGAGACGTCCATATGGTAGGTGCTTGGGTGTCTTGTTCCGGGCACAGGACGGACAGGCCGAGACGAAGGTTGAGACATCTTTACGGAGGGACGGCCACCAGTAGTGACGGACAATCGTGCTCCAAGTCTTCTTCTGACCAGCATGGCCGGCGATCTTCGAGGCATGGCCCCAGTGCAGGACTCTCTGTCTGTCAGTATCTGGGACATAGGTTTTCCCAGGGGGTATCTGAGTTACCGTGACAGGATTCACCGGCATGATGTTGCTGGGGTTGATGATGGGCTGGAACGTCTCCTCCTCCAACTCCACGGGCACTAAGGACCTGGACAAAGCGTCTGCCCGCACGTTTTTGTCCGCAGGCCGAAAATGGAGTTGGAAATCAAATCGGGCAAAAAAACAAGGACCAGCGGGCTTGTCGTGGGTTCAGTCTTTGGGCTGACCGCAGGTACTCCAGATTCTTGTGGTCTGTGTATATGATTACAGGGTATACTGCGCCCTCCAAGAGGTAGCGCCATTCCTCCAAGGCAAGCTTCACGGCCAGTAGCTCCCGATCCCCGATGGTGTAGTTGCGTTCGGGTGCTGAGAAGCTCTTGGAGAAGAATCCACAAGTGACCAGCTTGCCGGAGGGGGAGTTCTGCATCAACACTGCTCCGGCTCCTGAGGAGGAGGCATCCACCTCCAAGGTGAACTGTCGGTTCAATTCAGGGCGATGGAGAACCGGGGAGGAAGCAAACGCCTGTTTCAAGGAGCAGAACGCGGCATCGGCCGCCGGGGGCCAGTCCTTAGGATTAGCTCCTTTCTTAGTCAAGGCAGAGAGAGGCGCAGTCAAGGCGGAGAAATGCGGGATGAATTGCCGATAATAGTTCGCAAAGCCGAGAAAGCGTTGGATAGCCTTCAGTCCGGAAGGAGGAGGCCAGTTGATGATGGCAGACACTTTCTCTGGGTCCATCTGCAGGCCAGTGTCCGAGATTACATAACCCAGGAAGGGAAGAGATGACTTTTCAAAGATGCATTTCTCGTACTTGGCGTACAGACGGTTCTCTCTAAGCCTCTGGAGAACTAGCTGGACGTTCTCTCTGTGGGTCTGTAGGTCCGGAGAGAAGACCAGGATGTCATCCAGATATACTACGACACAGACATAGAGGAGGTCTCTGAACACGTCGTTCACCAGTTCTTGGAAGACTGCCGGAGCATTACACAGACCAAAGGGCATGACACAATACTCATAGTGCCCATCCCGAGTGTTGAAGGCGGTTTTCCATTCGTCTCCAGACCGAATGCGAACCAGGTTATAGGCCCCACGAAGGTCCAACTTGGTGAAGACCCGGGCTCCTCGGAGCCGATCGAATAGTTCGGGGATAAGTGGCAGAGGGTATTTGTTCTTTACGGTGATCTGGTTTAAACCCCGGTAGTCGATGCAAGGGCGCAGATCACCTTCCTTTTTCTTGACGAAGAAAAACCCTGCTCCGGCAGGGGATGAGGACCTCCGAATGAACCCCTTTGCCAGGCTCTCGGTAATATAGGCAGACATAGCTCGTGTCTCCGCAGGGGACAAGGGGTATATTCTTCCTCTAGGAGGCGTGGTTCCTGGCAGTAAATCGATGGCGCAGTCGTAGGGACGATGAGGCGGTAGTACCTCTGACTCCTTTTTATCAAAAACGTCCGAGAAGGACCAGTAGGCAGAAGGCAGTCCTGGTAGAGACTCTGGAACCGGAGGGCGTCGAACGGGCTGGATGGTTTTCAGACATCTCTCGTGGCACGAAGAGCCCCATCTGGTGATTTCACCTGTACTCCAGCTGACCGACGGTTCGTGTGTCCGTAACCATGGGAGTCCCAGCAGGATCTGATGAGACATACGCGGGAGGACGTAGAAGGTGATCTTCTCGGTGTGCAGAGCACCGATCCGTACTTCCACCGGCTTGGTGATCAGTGAGACGGTGTCAGAGAGGGGTCTTCCATCTACAGAGGCGATCACCAGCGGTTTCTCTAGTGGGAGGACAGGCACCTTGTACTTATCCACCGTGGCCTGCTGGATGAAGTTGCCTGCTGCTCCGGAATCAAGATACGCCTCTGCCGTGAACCGGGTCTCTTCTGTGGTGACTTGAATAGTCCAGGTAACGGAGTCTGAGAGTGTCCCAGCACCTAGGGTGGCCTCTCCTACCAGGCCTAGGCTTTGGAGTTTCCCGGCTTCTCGGGACAAGAGCGTAGCAGGTGTGTGCCAGTTCCGCAGTAGAAGCAGAGACCTTTTGCTAGTCGTTCTGCTCTGCGTTGCTCAGACTGCCTCAGGCGATCAATCTGCATGGGCTCGTAGGTAGAAGCGCCAGGTGACGCCGACTGGGGAGCGATGGGCTTCAGTGGTGGGGAGGCGTGCCGCATCGGACGCCTCTCGCGGGACACCTCTTTGGATCGTTCCTGGAAACGAAGATCCACTCGAGTCGCTAGAGCAATCAGGGCATCCAAGGAGGACGGCACGTCCCGACCCGCCAGCTCATCTTTAATCCGACCCGAGAGTCCCTCCCAGAAGGCGGCGGTTAGGGCCTCATTGTTACACCCGAGCTCCAAGGCCAAGGTGCGAAACCGAATGGCGTATTGGCCCACCGTCAGAGTCCCCTGACGTAGCCGGAGGAGGGATAAGGCAGACGCGGAGGCGCGTCCGGGCTCGTCAAAGGTGGTACGAAATGCCTGCAGGAACTCCTGGATGTTGGTAGTTACCGGATCCTCCTTCTCCCACAAGGGGTTCATCCAGGCCAGTGCCTCTCCTTCCAGATGGGACATCATGAAGGCGACCTTGGCTTGGTCAGATGCAAAAAGGTGCGGCAGCTGCGTGAAATGGAGGGAGCACTGATTAATGAATCCCCTGCAGGTCTTGGGATCACCGGCGTACCGGGGTGGTGAGGCCAAACGGAGTTTGGAAGCATCCGAGGAGACTGCCACGGGAGCTGCGGTCGTGGGTTGTGCAGTGGGAACCCGAGATGCCACAGGCGTGACCGCTGCTTGTAGCGCGTTCAGACGGGCATCCACAGAAGTCATGAAGTTCAGCATGCGGGTCTGGGTCTCGCGCTGTCGTGTGAGTTCCTGCTGCAGGGCCGCTAGTGCTTCGGCGGGATCCATGGCCTGTTCTAGCTGTAACGTCCGGGTGGTGGAACCTCTGGACCGTACACCGGTTTCCCTTGAGGAGGCAGCCAGGCAGGTCACCCCGCCAGAGGGTCTGGGTGCACGGCGGCCGAAGCACTATTGGTAGCCGGACAGTCCGTATGGGAGCAGGAAAGGTGGAGGGAGTTCTGGACGGTGGTCCGGGTGACGAGGCTCAGAGTCCGAGGCCAGGTGGTAAGGTCAGGCGGGATCCGGGACTTGCTGAGTGATGGAACGGGTCACCAAGCAGAGCCAGGGACTGGAGACTGGCGGAGCTGCAGAGATGGTGGAACATCCGCCGAAGTCACCGTCAGGGTACGGGAATGAGCGTGGTTCGGAGCGGCTGGCGTGGCAGGACAGGCTCTACGAGACAGGACAGGGTTAATGCAGGCAAGGTACAAGGCAAAGCAATAGGGGACCTGAACACTAGCTTACTAAACACGTAGAACAGGCCCCGCCCACCAGGAAAGAGAACCCTTATATACCCTGTACCTTTCTATGCAATATCCTGTTTCTGGGTGCTGGCCCTTTAAGAAAGGGTCAATGACCGCGCGCGCGCCCTAATGCGCATGCGCGAGACCCGTGTGCCAGAAGCCAGTCCAGGAAGCGGTGAGGAGGAGGCAGGAGCGCCCGGCTGGGAGTCCCACCTCGCAGAGGAGCGCCGGGAGAGGGGAGCAGGACGCGTGGAGGCTGCAGGCGGGGACGAGGAGGACGGGACCGGAGTGGTGAGCAGGGGACGCCGCCGTGGAGCGGGAAGCGGGCCACGGGGACCGGAGAACGGGACAAGGGGACCGGGAAGCGTGACACAATGAGCTTGAGTGTGCAATGCAGAGGTGCTGCAAATAGATTTGCACTAGTGGGACACTAATGGAAGTCCAACAGCCACTTTTAGGATGCCACTAAGTTTCCTCAGTGTTTGGTATTCTAATGGCTTTGTTACAATGAGCTTGAGTGTGCAATGCAGAGGTGCTGCAAATAGATATGCACTAGTAGGACACTAATGGAAGTCCAACAGTCACTTTTAGGATGCCACTAAGTTTCCTCAGTGTTTGGTATTCTAATGGCTTTGTTACAATGAGCTTGAGTGTGCAATGCAGAGGTGCTGCAAATAGAGGGACACTAATGGAAGTCCAACAGCCACTTTTAGGATGCCACTAAGTTTACTCATTGTTTGCTAGTGTGGCGCCCCTGACCTGGTCAGGCACCACTGAGTACTGCACCCATGCTGGGGACAGTACAACACAGGTAATCCAGAAGGCTGACCGGGGTGTGGTACACAGGCGCATAGTGATCAGGTCTCACACATGTACCTTTGAGAGGACCCCTGGGGATCTCAGGAGGGGGAAAAGCCTTCACCTCCACTGGAATAGTGGAGGGGGCCAAAAGCCTCCATCTCCTCTCAAGGGGTGTGGTAAGAGAATCTGGTTGCTAGGTGGCGTAGGCAAGAACAGGAGAGGAGGAGCAGTGAGCCAGTTCAGAGCAGAGTCCAGGGAGCTCCGAGGAGAGCTGACCCCTTCCCCTGGGCTGCTGGAGTCTGACAGCGTCCGCGCAGTGGCTACCGACGGGGGAGAACGGTCACCTAGGAGTGCTACCCGAAACCCATCTCCAGCTAGAGAGAGAGCACAGAGTGGGAAGTAAGGAGACTGCTAGGGAGAACCAGGCCCAAACGGGCGGCAGATCCCGAAGCGGAGATAGATCCAGCTTTCTTTTGCTAAACCTGCCGGTGTGGGGCTCTCAAAGCCCACGCCACAACACCACAAAAAGCCGCAGCCACGTAGCCACAGTTAGGGCCCATAGCTCACAGGAGGCAAGAAGCTGGAGTGATCTGGCCCAGGCAACAAGCACACGGCAAACGAAGGGGAGTGAGGCTTCAGCAACTTCCCTGGGTGACCCCCATAGGGACTCAAAGTCGGGGTCACCCCAAACCACCAAGGGCTAAGGAAGGCGAGTTAGTAGTCACCCTCACAAGTCAGCCTGAAGGACACCTGGTTCCCATCTGGTTCATCCCAGCTACGCCCGGGTTACTCACCCTGCCACCTGAAGTGAGTAAAAACCCTGAAAGACATTCTGCCTGTGTGGAGTTATTCTGCGCCTTGTGGTACTACGCACCTACACAGGGCCCTGGGGCTTGCCTCACTCTCAGGAGGCTATTCCAACTAACTGCACTCACCATCAGCCTCAGGCGACCCTCAACCTGCAGTGGCGGTCCCTACTGGCCGCAATACTGAGAGTGGCGTCACGACAAGAAGAAGATCTCCTACCTGTGACCAGATCCAGCCGAGTGGAGTCCCTGAAGGTAATGCACCGACACAACACCTGTGGGGCTTCACATCTGGCGTCACGAACAGGATAAGGACTAGACCTGTTCAGACAGGTGACCATGTGCCTGGGCGGTCCGCTTGAAAAATTGGAAGCGCCGCCATATTGCCACCATGAAAAGCGCGCTGAAAAACAACAGCAGCCCGCGCTGGAAGAAGTTACCGCCCACGAAGAGGTGTGGCTACCCAGAGATCCCCTGCAGAGTTCGGACCTCGCTTGTGAAGAGAGCGGAGGCGTCCAGAGACGTCGGGACAGAAAGGGAGCCAGAAGCCTGCTGCTGGGAGAGGAGCTGCTGAAAGAGGCAGAGCGGAAACTGAACAGCTTGCTACTAGAGGCAACGACGAGTCCACTGCTGGGAAATCGTGCAGAAGACGGCGCAGAAGAAATGGCGTCTGACCGCAGAAACCCAGAACCGGGCTCCGCTGCCTGGTGGTATCGGGAGCTGGCCCAGTTCTGCGACCGACTGGAGACCCGGGTCGTGGAGCAGATCCGAGAAGAACGCATGGAACTTCTGGAGATGGCTGCCGCGGTTCAGGCCTATGAGAGGGGAACCGCACGACGAGTGCCAGACCGGACGGCGACGACTCAGACCCCGATGCTGCCACCGATGGGTGAGTCCAGTATTACCCCTGCCGGTCCGGATGCCCCGACCCCTGCTGCCACGCCCGCGGTCCCTGAAGAGGCGCCCGGCGCGGCGACGCTGAGCCAGGCCGCAGCCACGCCAGGTGCGGCCCGCCAAGCCCAGGCCGCCGCAGCGATGCCCTGCTCGGCCCGCCAAGCCCCGGCCGCCGCAGCGATGCCCTGCTCGGCCCGTCAAGCCCCGGCCGCCGCAGCGATGCCCTGCTCGGCCCGCCAAGCCCCGGCCGCCGCAGCGATGCCCTGCTCGGCCCGTCAAGCCCCGGCCGCCGCAGCGATGCCCTGCTCAGCCCGCCAAGACCAGGCCGCCGCCATACAGGGCGCGGCCCGCCAAGACCAGGCCGCCGCCATACAGGGCGCGGCCCGCCAAGACCAGGCCGCCGCCATACAGGGCGCGGCCCGCCAAGACCAGGCCGCCGCCATGCCGAGCGCGGCCCGCCAAGACCAGGCCGCCGCCATACAGGGCGCGGCCCGCCAAGACCAGGCCGCCGCCATGCCGAGCGCGGCCCGCCAAGACCAGGCCGCCGCCATACAGGGCGCGGCCCGCCAAGAGATTGCATCACCATTTTCCCCGGCCTGCAAGGCCAGAGCAGACACCGCTCCCCAGTCCAAAGAGGTCCCTGCTGGAAAGCCCACGCTGGGGGAGGACCCCGAATACTGGAAGCTGAAGGCTGATCTAGAGGCCCAGTTCCCACAAGAGATGGTGGATCGGTATCTGCTCCCTCCGCACACCCCCAAGAGGATTCCGGCAACCCCTGCAGCAACCACGCCAAAGAGTCCCCCGCCTGGGCCTGCTGAAGAAAGCCCGTCCCCAGCACTGCCACCAAAGGAGTGCCAAGAAGAACTAAGGGGGAGAGGAGGCCAGGAAGCTGAGGAGCTGACTCAGGAGCCATCAGCAGTGGATTCATACCCCGAGCCAGAGATGCTGCCGTATTCCCGCTGGGACGAGGAAGACCTGACACCTTCTGCTGAGGAAGATCTGCCCCAAAGCCTCACCTGGGAGCTTGTAAGCTGCACTTCGCAGAATCCAGCCCGCAAGACACAGCGCCGCAGCAGAACTCAGTTTTCCCCTGCACCGCCATCCCCAGAGCAGAGAGATGACATCACGGCCAGAGACCTACAAGAAAAAAGGTTCCTGAGAAGAGCCAAAGCACAGGTCCGAGGACCCCTTTGTAGAGGAGTAGTGGAGGACTTCAGCCTAAAGTCAGGATACGGGTTCATTGTTGCACCTGGTATCAAAGAAGGTATCTTCGTCAATAGAAGGGATGTGAGAGCCCATTTGCCCAGAGGACACCCTGGAAGAAATTTGAAGATAGGAGACTCAGTGGAGTTCACTATGCATCAGGGAGAAAGAGGCTGGTATGCCCTAGATGTTGCACCATGTCCTAGAAGTCCTTGCAGAAGCCCTGCAGTCACAACAGAAGATGAAGACAGAGACACTGAAGAAGAGGAAAGAAAGGATCAAGAAACAGACGATAAAAGCACAGGAAGTAACAGATGCCCCAGCCCTACAGGCCCAAGCCCTGGTAAGGAGGAAACAGGAGCAAAGTTCACATAAAGCAAGAAGAAAGCATGCAGCAAGTTAAAGTTTTGAAAAGTTTGAAGTTTTGCAACGTTTACGTTTAAGTATGTGCCCACATAAACTTGTGTGAGAAAACCATAAACCTTAAGGCTATGAACTGGCTATAGCCACAAACTCTCGCAGTGTAAATAGTTACACCAGAGGCACCACTACCAGAGAGCATGCCTGTTTATGGGGCCTGGCTCTCCACCACAAAGAGGGTACCTGGTCAGCACCAACTGTGGGGGCCGCCTCTACATCCTGCCAGAAGTGGCTGAAGGCGCGGCCAACGTGAGAGGGTCTGGGTGGTTAACGGACTTGTGGGTGGAGGGTGGTGATGTATGATAGCTGGTGGTCTTAAAATGTTTTACCATGTTTTAATGTTTTATGCATTTTAAAATGTTGTCTTGCAGCCCGAGGACGTGCTGGTGATAACTAAGGGGGAATGTGGCGCCCCTGACCTGGTCAGGCACCACTGAGTACTGCACCCATGCTGGGGACAGTACAACACAGGTAATCCAGAAGGCTGACCGGGGTGTGGTACACAGGCGCATAGTGATCAGGTCTCACACATGTACCTTTGAGAGGACCCCTGGGGATCCCAGGAGGGGGAAAAGCCTTCACCTCCACTGGAATAGTGGAGGGGGCCAAAAGCCTCCATCTCCTCTCAAGGGGTGTGGTAAGAGAATCTGGTTGCTAGGTGGCGTAGGCAAGAACAGGAGAGGAGGAGCAGTGAGCCAGTTCAGAGCAGAGTCCAGGGAGCTCCGAGGAGAGCTGACCCCTTCCCCTGGGCTGCTGGAGTCTGACAGCGTCCGCGCAGTGGCTACCGACGGGGGAGAACGGTCACCTAGGAGTGCTACCCGAAACCCATCTCCAGCTAGAGAGAGAGCACAGAGTGGGAAGTAAGGAGACTGCTAGGGAGAACCAGGCCCAAACGGGCGGCAGATCCCGAAGCGGAGATAGATCCAGCTTTCTTTTGCTAAACCTGCCGGTGTGGGGCTCTCAAAGCCCACGCCACAACACCACAAAAAGCCGCAGCCACGTAGCCACAGTTAGGGCCCATAGCTCACAGGAGGCAAGAAGCTGGAGTGATCTGGCCCAGGCAACAAGCACACGGCAAACGAAGGGGAGTGAGGCTTCAGCAACTTCCCTGGGTGACCCCCATAGGGACTCAAAGTCGGGGTCACCCCAAACCACCAAGGGCTAAGGAAGGCGAGTTAGTAGTCACCCTCACAAGTCAGCCTGAAGGACACCTGGTTCCCATCTGGTTCATCCCAGCTACGCCCGGGTTACTCACCCTGCCACCTGAAGTGAGTAAAAACCCTGAAAGACATTCTGCCTGTGTGGAGTTATTCTGCGCCTTGTGGTACTACGCACCTACACAGGGCCCTGGGGCTTGCCTCACTCTCAGGAGGCTATTCCAACTAACTGCACTCACCATCAGCCCCAGGCGACCCTCAACCTGCAGTGGCGGTCCCTACTGGCCGCAATACTGAGAGTGGCGTCACGACAAGAAGAAGATCTCCTACCTGTGACCAGATCCAGCCGAGTGGAGTCCCTGAAGGTAATGCACCGACACAACACCTGTGGGGCTTCACACTAGTATAATGGCTTAGTAAAAATGAGTTTGAGTGTGAAATGCAGTGGTGCTGCAAATAGCTTTGCACTAGTGGGACACTAATAGAAGTCCAGCAGCCACTTTTAGGATGTCACTAAGTTTCCTCAATGTTTGCTAGTATAATGGCTTAGTAACAATGAACTTGAGTGTGCAATGGGCTGGAGGGTACATTGGCAGGGTTGTGGGTCTGTGTAAAGGAAAGGAAGCCTCAATTTATATCCCTCCTAATGGTGAAATGCAGCGAGGAAGTCCCTGACCTTAGCTACATAGACGCTTTTATCCGTAGCTGTTAAAATCTCTTTCCACGGACCTGACTGTCACCTATGGCTCTGAGCCTGCTGTTATTAGCCCTTTCAAGGGCTAAAAGAAACTTCTATCCCTATTCTGTATAACGCTGTGTGTAGAGCGTACACAGCAGTATCGGAGACAGGAGCTGCACCTGACTGACACCCAGACGCAGAAGGCAGATAATGGTGTCCTGACGGGTAGATACCCGTTTTTATAATCCAGGGACATGTGACATGGACATCCTATCACACATGCCGTTGCTTCTCTGGCTAAAAGTCCACTTAGCTGTGTGTGTGTCTGGGATTGGCTGACATGCTGGCCCACCCCACTACACGCGCGTGCTTAGGGAAGGAAGACAAGGAAAAAAAAAATGGCGATCGCCATTATCCCAGCAGCAGTGATCTGAATGCACTGTTCCCGCACACTATACGCTGAAATTTCACAATAGTGTGAGTCACAGAGTGACTCACACTATTACAGCGGAAAGCCAGCTAGTAATTAGCTTGGCTTTTTGCTGCTAGAACCGTTCTCGAACGTAACTAGAACTATCGAGCTTTAGCAAAATGCTCGAGTTCTAGTTCGATCTAGAACAGCCCCAAAATTACTTGAGCCGCGAACTGGAGAACCACGCTCAACTCTACACACAACACCTGCTCTCTCCATTCAATGGAAACAGATAGGTGTCATCATTGACCAAATACAATAAGGATCCATCAGGGTATAAACATAATCTCAAATAAAAAGAAAAAGGAACCACGGAAAAACCATCCAAGATGAACCGTGGAAATGGAAGCAAACCACATAAATCAATTCAAAAACAGGAGGACGAAGTGGAAATATGCAAAGTATTACTTATATTTATTAAATAGTTAGAAAATTTAAATACAAAACAGTACCGTGGAGAAGGTAAAGAGGCATGAAATTATGCTGGCACAATAAAATTTACAAAAAATTGCTTTTTATACATGGTAAAAGACATGAAAGGCTGCACAAGTAGATAAAGTGACAAAAAGCAATGCAAGCATCAGTGAATCGTCAGTGCAAAGACATAACCAGTACAGCCTAATTACCAGAAAGTAGGAAGATAAAGTGCCAGCGGTGCAGAGGACAGAGGTCTGGAGACCCCCCTAGGAGGGGTAGGGTCAAGGATTCCTCCGTTAACGGAACTTATAAATGAGCCAGATGACCAGTCACGTGATATTCACCAGCAAATGGATAGTGAGAGTAATGGCGCATGCGCAGTTGGCGCGGGCGGCCGGGAGAGAACGCACGGCGTCAGGCAGAGCGTGCCTGAGAGGGGGCGCGGCTCCCAGTCATGCACGCCACTACCTAGGAGAAGCTGCCAAGCAAGCCAGGACGCCAAGCGCAGGCCGCGCATGCGCACAGCACAGCATACATGTCGGGAAAGTGAAGCCTAAGGATATGTACTATACATATTACTAGTTTAGAAGCATCCGGACATAAACACTAAGCCATATACAGGTATTACAGCTATAATCATATAAAAAGGTAAGGAGTTTATAAATCCAAAAATAGGCATAATGCTGGATATCCGTGGCAAGTGTATTCAGAGTACAAGAATTAAGAACAATTAAAAACATGGAGTTTTGGGACACATGCCAGTCCTGGAAAATATTGATAAAAATAAAGGACAGGCACGCATACCAAAAAGGAGAGGGGGAGGAGAGGGACGGGAAAACTGCAGGAAAGGGGCGAAGCTAAGGGACTCGTTCAGGCCAGCTGGGGTCATGGAGCCCAGAATAGTAATCCGATACTATAGTGATACTATAGTGAACTTGTCCCTCCCAATGATAACATGACCATTATTGCGGCCAATGGGCTCCCTATCACCCAGGTGGGGTTCAAGGAGGTGACCCTGACTGTGGGACGGACCCAGCTGAAACGCCAAGGGATGATTGTGGTGCTGAATGAGTCCAGTGACCGTAACCCGAAAGTGGTCCTATGGACCAACGTGATTGAGCACTGAATGGGGGGGGGAAGTGTTGAGCCTGCTGCAGCAGCTGTCTGCCACTGCAGAGGGGGTCGGCAGAGGGCCCTACAGCTTGAGATCCGGGCCCTCCTGCACCGGCAGCAAGTGAACCTGACGGGTGGAGAGATTGGTGGAGTGCGGGTGATGGACGCAGCCCCTTTGGTGGTCCCGCCTTTACTGATCAACACTAACAATCAATGGTAGATTAGAATTGATCCACACATATAGGAGTAGAAACAAGGATAACATTAAAATAGATTTTATTGAAAATTATTAAAATCATTAAAAAAGAGAGAATATACAGGCAGCGCGTATGGGGGACCGTGCAGCATACAGGGCAAACATAGATCAAACTAGATAAATAGGATAATTATAACCTGATACAAAAAAGTCAGTTAGTTGCAAAATATATTACATATACCAGTATAATAAATACATAAATACACTGCTTAAATAGTAAAATAACCAGTGGAAATATAAAAAGATAGAAAAAGCACCAGAGACTATATACCATCCAAAAAAAAGAAATAATAATATATTAAGTGAATACAAGTGTATAAAGGATGTATATAGACCAAAGTGACTAGTGCTTTTGTAAAAAAAAATAATAACCTGTGTAAATATCAATACCAATACTGATTATGTAAATAATTTCAACCTGTATTCTATGTTATGTCCACCAGATGTCACCAAAGTACAATAAATACAATAAGGAATTGTGGCCTTGACGCTTGATTTGTTATACTTTGGTGCCATCTAAAGGACATAATATAGAATACAGGTTCAAAAATTTACATAGTATTTTTTACAAAAGGATTAGTCACTTTGGTCTATATGCTGTACATCCTTTAGACACTTGTATTCATTTAATATATTATTTAATTTTTTAGATGGTATATAGTCTCTGGTGCTTTTTCTTTCGTATCCTTTTATATTTTGCACCATTTATTTTACTATTTAAGCAGTGTATTTATGTATTTATTATACTGGTATATGTAATATATTTTACACCTAACTGACTTTTTAGTATCAGGTAAAAATTATTCTATTTACGTAGTTTAATCTATGTTTGCCCTGTAACCTGCACGGTCTCCCATATGCGGTTTCTGTACATTCTCTCTTTTTCAATGATTTTAATAATTTTCAATAAAATCTATTTTAATGTTATCCTTGTTTTTGCTCCTATATGTGGGGATATATTCTAGTTTTCCATTTCAATCAGGAAAAATAAACAATAGTTTGTATTATAATTTATGAATTGTCATGGCTTTTGCTGGGATTGTAAAATCAGTTTTTAATTTGTATGGAACTCATTATTGTTAAAATGCCGCCAACAAACCCAACAGAAATGCAACATGTGAACAGAGCCTTAATGGCCGGGCTATTGTTCATCGTACTTCCCCATCGCCTATGACTGCAGTAGATGACATAGTATAGTGAAGAATAAAACTACACCCGCTGAATATCACCGGTAAATGTAATTTAACATCTTACTACTTTATCTTGGCATGTGGTGTGTGATATAGTCAGGCACATCTTGTTTAATTTTTCAAGGAGGGCTCTGAAACTCACAAAGCCTATGCGGACAATGAAAAACTGCAAAAAACTAGAAGGAAGAGGGACTTCAATAAAGCCTGTATTAGACAAAAAGGAGGGTTTTATACACAACCTGAAAAACCTGCTAGGTAGTACAGAGGTGTATCTAGGCTTTCCAGCACTCGGGGCAAGAATTCAGTTTGGCCCCCTTCGCCCACCTAGCAGTTTGGGTGGTCGTCATGGGACCAATCATTCATATGTGATTTGCACTTACAGTCACGTGATAACAAGGTTCTCTTCATAATTCTCTCAATGTTCAATGAGAAACGTAGGAAGAAAAGCTAATTTTCACATGCAAGTATGAAAATGACATATGAGTGTAGTGGCCATGTGGTGACTGCTGGAACCAGCAAGCAGAGCTGAATTGTGACAGTGAGAATATTACACATTGTTAGAACTGAGGATACTACACTGCTTAATTTTGTAATTAAAGGGGTTGTCCAGATTAGAGATGAAAGTCTGCAGTGACTCTATCCATGACTTCAGGCTTCTTAAGTCTTTAAATGCATGCTCTGCACACTTTTACAATTCTCTGATGCCAGTGACGAGAGTGGACGATCATGTGAGTACAAGTATGAGATTTGTATTCTTCTGGCCACATTCTGATTCTATGTGTCCAGCCTCGGTCACTTTCTTTTCATTGAGCATGTTTGTTCAGCACGTGACCACATCTATGTAAATCGCATACTTACAGCTTCTAACCTCCCACTGTCACCGCCAGCAGAACTCAGAAGTCTGCAGTCACAGAGAGTGACACATGGAGTGACTGCAGGCTCATCACAAACTTGGACAACCCCTTCAATGCTCCTAACAACATAAGTAAAAACACAGTAACCCTTAACTGGTCAGACGGCACAAGACTTTATTAAAGAGATTGTCCACTACTTTAATACTGATGGCCTTTCCATAGGATTGATCACCAATGTCCGATTGGTCAGGATCCGGCACCTGGCACGCCAGCCAATCGCCTGTTCTAGGTGCCGTGCCGGTGGTGGTAGGTGGCAGGAAGTGCTCAGTTCTGGATCTGCTCTGTCTTCTGATAGTGGCAGCAGCGTCCTATTAAAATCAATGAGGCAGAGGTGCAGGACACTATCAGAGGGCAAAGCAGATCCAGAAATATGCATTTCCAGCCACCTGCACCAAGACCAGCTGATCATTGGGGGTCCCACTGCGCTCATATCAGAAGCAATGCGCAAGTGAGACCGAGGCCTAATGATGGGACATAGTATCACAAATAAACATTTACATTCACGTACCTTATAGATGATGTTGTCTCTGAGTCGTTTATTTCTATTCTTCACCTTGTCCTGATGCCATGATGACTTTTTACATTCACATCTCGTCTCTGCAGATTTCCATCTTCTCCAGTCTTCTGCAGCACACACCAGCACGATGCTCCTAAAAAAAGCAGAATGACTATAAGGGTATGTGCGCACGTTGCTTTTTACCTGCTTTTTACCTGCTTTTTTGCTGCTTTTTCTTCTGCGCTGTTTAATGCCAAAATGGATGTGTTCTTCTATTCAAGCAAAGTCTATGGGAATTTGGGTTTCTTGTTCACACTATGTTGTTCAAAATGCTGCCTTTTTGTGGCAGAGCTTTGGTCAAAAACTCAGCTTTGCAGTGCAAAACCCAAATGGCAAAAACAATTGACATGTTGCTTCTTTGAAAAGCTGAGTTTTTGACCAAAGTTCTGCCACAAAAAGGCAGCATTTTGAACAACATAGTGTGAACAAGAAACCCAAATTCCCATAGACTTTGCTTGAATAGAAGAACACATCCATTTTGGCATTAAACAGCGCAGAAGAAAAAGCAGCAAAAAAGCAGGTAAAAAGCAGGTAAAAAGCAACGTGCGCACATACCCTTATACTTCTCTTTAAAAATATCTGCCCTACACTGTTATCCCAGAATAAATAATGACCCCTCACTGTGTTCTCTGCACAAACTATGACCCCACACTGTCCCTCTTATGGTACATGCCCTCCACAGTGCCCTCTCTTTTCCATACTGAGCCTCTTCACATTATCCTTTTAGACTGTGTCCCTTTATACTACCCAGTTTTTATACTGTGATCTCTCATCACACAGCACTCCTCGCTATGGCCTCACTGTCCTCCCATTTTTCCCATCTCCATACCGTCCCCCTCCACTACTCAGTCTCTATTCTATGCCCCCTCACATTTTTCTCATCTTTTACGGTCTCCTCACTACCTCCTGCGTGTCCATACACTTTGCCACCTCACTCCCCATCCTACCCACTTGCTCTGTATACTATGTCACTTTTTACTCCGTGTCCTCAAAATTTCTTTCCCGTTTTCTCCCTATACCATGTCCGTATACATTCCAACAATCGCTCCACATACTATGTCTGTATACATCACCACTCATCCTCTCTTTCCCCGCACATGACCCTTCATCCTCTCTCTCCCCATACATGAACCCTCATCCTCTCGTTCCCCACGTATGACCCCTCATCCTATCTCTCCCCACACATGACCTCTCATCCTCTCCCTCCCCACACATGACCCCTCATCCTCTCCCTCCCCACACATGACCCCTCATCCTCTCTCTCCCCACACATGACCCCTCATCCTCTCTCTCCCCACATATGACCTCTCATCCTCTCTCTCCCCACACATAACCTTTCATCCTCTCTCTCCCCACAGATGACGCCTCATCCTCTCTCTCCCCACATATGACCCCTCATCCTCTCTCTCCCCACACATGAGCCCTCATCCTCTCTCCCAACACATGATCCCTCTCCTCTCTCTCCCCACACATGACCCCTCATCCTCTCTCTCCCCACACATGACCCCTCATCCTCTCGCTGTCCACACATGACTCCTCATCCTCTCTCTGCCCACACATGACCCCTCATCCTCTCTTTCCCCATACATGACCCCTCATCCTCTCTCTTCCCATACATTCTCTCTCTCCATAATTCACCCATCATCCACTCTCACCCCATAGTGTGTCCAAAGATAGTTCCTTCTCACCATCCTCTCTCCTCCATACTGTGTCTATAGATGCTGCCCCCTCCACACCCTCTGTCCCCTCATACTGTGTCTATAGATTCTGCCCCCTCCCCATCCTCTCTCCTCCATACTGTGTCTATAGATACTGCACCTCTCCATCCTCTCTCCTCCATACTGTTTCTATAGATACTTCCCCCTCCCCACCTTCTGTCTCCTCATACTGTGTCTATAGATACTTCCCCCTCCCAATCCTCTCTCCTCCATATTGTGTCTATAGATAATTATCCCCTCCCCACCCTCTGTCTCCTCATAATGTGTCCACTGATAGTTCCCTCTCTCCTTCCTCTGTCCCCTCCTTTCTGTGTCCATAGATACTTCCGCCCTCTTCAGTGTCACTGTCTTCAGCTCCACAGTGGAGCACTTATCATCAGTGCTATCTGCCGCCTTTGCACTGCGGTCCTGACTTTCGGGTCAACAGTGTGATCAGCTGACTTGATCACATTACAGCCATCGCTCTGACCCAGAAGTCAGCGCCGGCGGGCACTGCTTCAATTGTCCTCGCATCTAAAAGATACAAGGATAATTGATCAGTGGGAGCCGTGCGCTGCAGTTTCTATGAGTGCGGCTGTCAATGTGACAGCTGCACTCAGAGAATGGCGGCTCCCACTACAGGACGGCAAACATGTCTGCCAGGGAGACTTTAACTGCGTTGCATCAGGCAGCGCGACAGCACCCCCCTGACAGTTGCGCCCGGGGCAGATGCCCCGCCAGACCCCCTAGATACACCTCTGGGTAGTAGGACTGCTACACTCATAAAGGCTGTTCACTAAGTGCAAGGGCTGAAAAAAATTAGATGGAAAAACTGCAATACCCCCTGGAAGACTTGTAGAGGAGGGCCCGTGACAACATTATTTAACCATTTTTAAGGAATGGGACTCCTACACTCCCTGACAGAATTTCTGTCGCTTATCCATGTTATGTAAATAAAAGCTTATAAGTTGACTTTAAATTCATCCATTGGTTTTTATAAGTTACTTTTTTGAAAGCTGAAACCCTCCCAAAATTGGTTTAGGTTCTGAAAATAAAGTTGCCGCAAAGCAGAAATATGAAAGCAACCATTGGGATTTGAACCCCCAAAGCTCACACATGCAAGGCCACCAGCTTACCACTAGACCATGGAAGGGACATGGAAAACACAGCTTTCCCTACTTCCCTTGATCCTATAGCCATAACAGAAGAAACAGGGCAAAATTAAAGAAATACACACGACCCCTGCTCTCTCCATTCAATGAAAACAGATAGGCATCATAGACCAGTCAACTAGTCTATTGGACCATGACACAGCAAAATATCCAGAAGTGTCCGTTGGGATTTAAACTCCCAAACTCACACATCCATGGCCACCAGCTTACCACCAGACCATGAAATGGACATATGAAATACAGATTCCCCTACTTCCCTTGATCCTATAGCCATTACAGATACAAAAGGGCAAAGTTAAGGAAATACACATGACGCTAGCTCTTTTCATTCAATTGAAACAGATATGTGTATTCTTAAACCATTTAACTAGCCCATTGGACCATAACACAGCAAATATCTAAGAGTGTCCATTGGGATTTGAACTCCCAAGCTCACACATGCAAGAAAACCAGCTTACCACTAGACAATGGAAGGGACATGGGAAACACAGCTTTCTCTACTTCCCTTGATCCTATAGCCATAACAGACTCAACAGGGCAAAATTAAAGAAATACGCACGATGCATGCTCTCTCCATTCAATGAAAACAGATTAGCGTCATTAAACAAAGACTAGTCAACTAGCCCATTGGACCATGACACAGCAAATACCCAAAAGTGTCCATTGGGATTTGCATTCCCAAACTCACACATCCAAGGCTACCAGCTTACCACTAGACCATGGAAAGGACATAGGAAATACAGCTTCCCCTACTTCCCTTGTTCCTATAGCCATAACAGACGCAAAAGGGCAAAATTAAAGGAATACACACGACGCCTGCTCTCTCCATTCAATGGAAACAGATAGGTGTCATAACAGATCAGTCAACTGGCCCATGACACAGCAAACATCCAGGAGATACCATTGGGATTCAAACTTGCTAGCTCACACATCCAAGCCCACCAAGCTTACCACTTTACCATGGAAAGAACAAGGGATACCCAGCTTCCCCTAATTCCCTTGTTCCTATAGCCATAACAGACGCAAAAGGGCAAAATTAAAGGAATACACACGACACCAGCTCTATCCATTCAATGCATACTGACAGTTGTCATCATTGACCAGTCAACTAGCCCATTGGACCATAAAACAGCAAATATCCAGGAGCATCCATTGGGATTTGAACTCCCAAGCTCACACATCCAAGGCCACCAGCTAACCACCTGACCATGAAAGGAACATAGGAAATACAGCTTCCCCTACTTTCCTTGATCCTATAGCAATAACAGACGCAACAGGGCAAAATTAAAGAAATACACACAATGCCTGTTCTTTCCATTCAATGGAAACAGATAGGCGTCATAATAGATCAGTCAACTAGACCATTGGGCCATGACACAGCAAATATCCAGGAGCGTCCATTGGGATTTGATTTCCCAAGCTTACACAGCCAAGGCCACCAGCTTACCACTAGACCATGGAAGGGACATGGGAAATATGGCTTCCACTACTTCCCTTGATCCTATAGCCATAACAGACCCCATGGAGCAATATTAAAGAAATATACACGACGCATGCTCTGTGTGTTCATTGGAAATAGATAAATGTTATCACAGACCAGTCAAGTAGCCCATTGTGCCATGACACAGCAAATTTCCAGAAGCGTCTATTGGGATTCAAACTCCTAATGTCACACATCCAAGAACACCAGCTTACCACTAGACCATGGAAGGTGCATGGAAAATAAGGCTTCCCTTCTTCCCTTGATCCTAGAGCCATACCAGACGCAACAGAGCAAAATTAAGAAATACACACGAAGCCTGCTCTCTCCATTCAATGGAGACAGATAGGCGTCATCATTAGAGTTGAGCACGGTTCGTGGTTCGCGGTTCGAGTAATTTTGGGGGGTGTTCTATTTAGAATTCGAACTCGAGCTTTTTGGTATAAGTTTGGCAGTTCGAGTTACGTTTGAGAATGGTTGTATCAGCAAAAGCAGGGCGTTTTACAGCTACAGTGTTCAGGGAGCCATCGCTGGCAGCCTGCGGTAAGCTGGTAGCCAAGATAAATATCGGGTATCCAAGCAAAGTGCTTTGTTTAGTAACCCGATATTTATCCTAGTTACGTGTGCAGGGAGCCGACAGT
This sequence comes from Anomaloglossus baeobatrachus, assembly GCF_048569485.1. Classification (NCBI taxonomy): domain Eukaryota; kingdom Metazoa; phylum Chordata; class Amphibia; order Anura; family Aromobatidae; genus Anomaloglossus; species Anomaloglossus baeobatrachus. Next base: position 80,889 of record NW_027444978.1, read on the forward strand.
TCCCCGCTCAGCTCGCTCCGCCCCCTCCTGCACGCGTCATGTACACACACACACACACTTACACTCATCTGTCCCCAGCCATGCAGTCCCCGGCACTGGCGTCCTCAACACACATGGCCCCGCTAGGCTCCACCCACTTTGAACTCTGCCGCCCGCACACATGGCCTCGCTAAGCTCCACCCTCTTCGCGCTCCGACGCCCGCACACATGGCCCCACTAGGCTCCACCCACCTTGCGCTCTGCACACATTACCCTGCTTGGCACCACCCACCTGGGACTCTGCACACATTACCCCGCTTGGCACCACCCACCTGGGACTCTGCACACATTTCCCCGCTTGGCTCTGCCCACCTGACACTCTGCACACATTACCCCGCTTGGCTCCACCCACCTGGGACTCTGCACACATTACCCCGCTTGGCTCCGCCCACCTGGCACTCCACACATATGGCCCCGCTTGTCTCCGCCCACCTGGCACTCTGCACACATTACACCGCTTGGCTCTGCCCACTTGGCACTCTGCACACATTACCCCGCTTGGCTCCATTCACCTGGGACTCTGCACACATTACCCCACTTGGCTCCACCCACTTGGCACTCTGCACACATGGCCCCGCTCGGCTTACCTGCGGTGATGAAGTCCCGCCCTCCCGACCTCAGCGCTGTCACTGTCCTCCGTGGCTGCCGCTTGTCACATTTCCTCCTCTCGCTGCTGACCCGAGACTGTGACTAGCAGTGACGTCACGGGCCGCTCGCGATACTTGGCTGTGAAGGTCATTGAAGTCAGTGCCAGCTCTGCTATTAGCAGTGGAGGAGATCACCGCAGGTAATGTACCTCGCTCCTGACATCAGCACTTGTCATGCTCTGCAGTGACCTGGGCTGACCTATTGATGTTAGCTCAGGTCACTGCATTGCTCTCCCAGCCAATGGGGAACATTCTGTTCTTCATTGCCTGGGACAGGGACTATAGTATGGATCGTCATGGAAACCGCTTGGATTACAGCAGACCTGGATTTGTTTTTCTTTCTAATAAATTGGTGAAAGAGAGAATGTGTTGGGGAGTGTTTTTTTCAGATAAAAATGTGTTTGTCGTCAATTTTTTTTATTACTGACTGGGTTGGTGATGTCGGGTATCTGATAGATGCCTGACCTCACCAACCCCAGGGCTTCATGCCAGGTGACATTACACATCTGGTATTAACCCCATATATTACCCAGTTTGCCACCGCACCAGGGCACGGGATGAGCTGGGGCGAAGCACCAGGATTGGCACATCTAATGGATACGCCACTTCTGGGGTGGCTGCGGCCTGCTATTTTTAGGCTGGGGAGAGTCCAATAACCATGGACCTCCCTAGTCTGAGAATATCAGACCCCAGCTGTCTGCTTTACCTTGGCTGGTGATCCAATTTTGGGGGGGACCCCCACGTGTTTTTTTTCCCATTATTTATTTAATTTAAAATAACAGCGTGGGGTGCCCTCAGTTTTGGATTACCAGCCAAGGTGAAGCTGCCAGCTGTGGTCTGCAGGCTGCAGCCGTCTGCTTTACCCTAGCTGGCTATCAAAAATAGGGGGAATCCCACGTCATTTTTTTTTAAATTTATTTTTTTTTTGGTAAATACAAGGCTAAGTACCCCTTAGTGCCACATGATAGGCACCAAATGGTGCAAAATTACAAAATGCAGGAGAGTGGGACATGATGTGTCTTTCTGCCATTATAATGACAGAAAAGACTGATATGAAGTGTGCAAGCACAGGAAAATCACCAGAGCGCTGTACGCTGTGAAAAGCAGTAGAAAATAGCACTGGAGTGAACATGTGACCGCCTCATGTAGGTTGAAGCTATAGATCCTGGGTAAATTTATGTATTTTCCCTCCTTCAGTTTTTTGGCAGTACGCCAAAAAAACGGAAGGCACACAGATGACAAATGGATGACATACGGACCATATACATGTCACGCTCCCGATGCCTCGGCACCGTTCCTTACCCACTGATCCGGTCGCACCATCCCGGCACTGCTCCTTACCCACTGATCCGGTCGCTCCTGCACGGCACCACTCCTTACCCACTGATCCGGTCGCACCTGCACGGCACCGCTCCTTACCCAGTGATCCGGTCCACATGTCCACCGGTCACGGATGCTGCTCCCGCTCGTGCTCTCCTGTGTCCTGTCCCCAGTCTCATGTGTCTGACTCATGCTTCTGTATAGGGTCGGGCCGCGCCCACTCTTATGGGCCCAGCACTGCTGCAGCAGGATATGACATGAGGCTGTGCTGGGTATATAAGACTGGCCTTTCCATGTGGGCAGGGCCTGATCAACGTGTCTTGTAAGCCTTGTCTTGAAAGCTAGGTGCTCAGGTCCCCCTTGTGCCGTGTCCTGTGATCAATACTATTGCCTGACATTCCTACCCGCACCTGTGCCAGATTCCTGCACTGTCTCCAGGAACTCTGAAGCCCCAGTGACTCTGAAATAAGTATTTTTTCTCTGTGTGGTGTTTTTTTTGTAACCCTTTATTGGTGATTCTTAATGGCCGGGTCAAACGTGCCTGACATTAAGAATCTCTGGCTTAATACTAGCTAGTAAAACAAAGCCAGTATTAACTCATGATTACCCAACAAGCCACCCGGCTTCAGGGCTGTTGGAAGAGTTGGATACAGCGCCAGATGATGGTGCTTCTATGAAAGCCATCCTCCAAATCGACAACCACCCCCAGCACCTGCACATACATATCAGTCACCAAGTTCTCCTACCTACTTCTCCAGAATGCAAACTGGAAGGAGTGAGACGCAGCACAGACGTTATGATATGGGCAGCCTGGCCATCTACAAGACACTTGCCCAGCTGGTCAACTGAGGAATGCCCCTGCACCAAATCGACGTGTTAACTATCTACAGCCAAGTACAATGAGGGAAGAGGTGTCACCCCTTTAAGTTGACTTGCCTAATGACTCAGACACTCAGGTTCGACCACTAGGTGTTTATGGGATGCGGGCCACAGCCCCGCGTTCTTCTTATCACCCAAGAAAGCACTTACAAGATGTTGCACTGGATGGACAGAGAGTTCTTGGTTTTTGTGACTCTGGGGCATTTCTCACAATAGCTGATTCTCGAGTGGTTCGGCCAGAGGGGATACAGCCAGTATCAGGGTTTACCATTGAATTGGCTGGAGGACAAAGGAGAAATATCCCAAAAGCAAGTGTAGAACTGGAATTTGGCTTTGAGGTCAAGCAATGTGTAGGTGGGGTGATAAGTGGCCTGCCTTCAGATATTCTCCTAGGCAATGATGTGGGAGATCTACCTGCCGTTTTGTGGGTGCAGGAAGCAGAATTTAAGTAAAGTAGGATACAAACTGGAACCCGACCCTTCAACCCTACAACTCCACCATCCACTAAAGAAGATGGAGCCAACACAAAATGCCAATGGATTGTCAAGACAGGAGGAGCCCTGAGTTAGGTCAGGCATGTTTATGTGAACTTGACAAGTGACCTGTTGAGGTCATTAGTCCGTACACAACTTGAGGGGGGAAGGGGTTGTAACAGTTTGTCCCCCCAGCCTGCACCATAATGTAATCAAGCCTCCAGCAGTATTGTAACATCGTGTCCCTCCCTGGCCTATCTGTCTGGACTTTAATGTAATCAGGCGTAGGTCAACATCTAGTGGGCGACTGTGTCTTTGTTCTTCTCTGCGTGGGACTCAACCAATACCAGCCGGTAGTTCCTGGAAACTTTTCCATATAAAGTCACATACTCAAAAGTGGGTGTGAACCCTTTCGCATCCAGGGGGTGGATCTAAGGAGAGGTGGAAGAATCAGCCATATGTTTTTAGTTAGTTGATGCTTTGTTTGGTTAAAGGCGAGGATCTGTGCTGAGGGCAGTTCCTGGTGCCTGTGTATTGACTATGGGACATTGAAGTTCAGCTGCTATGTGGGATTGTGTTTTCTCAGCCATGCTGCTAGATTTAAGGAACTCATCTAAGGACTGTTGTGGCAATTTCCTTGGCGTTGGATTGTTGGGTGGCGTCCCGGACCTGTTTCCTTTGTGTGGACTCATTGTGGACTCTAAAGAACCATTTGGATATTGGATGTTCTATGCTCACTGCCTCAATAAAACTTGTTGAATTGTTCATCGGCCTGGTGTCCCTGCCTGCTCTGTCGCATACCCCGTCACAAGAGCATTACTACAAGAGGAGCCCAAGGGGATTTTACTACAGGATTTGCACAAGGAAAGGGGACAGTACTATAGTATGGGAACAGGGAAAGGGGACATTACTACATTATATGTGTGTTGGATGTGAGGATCTGTGACAGAACAATCACTGCACATCCACCAAACATACCATATAATGTAATAATGGTCAGTGCTGGGGCAGAATACTGACAGCCAATGTGTGGGCAGAGGGTGGGGCTGGACAGTTAGGCCGGACAGTTCCAGCTCTGACTGGGAAGTTTGGCACAGGATAATGTCATGTTAGGTTGAGCTGCAGGTAAACAAAGAGAATAAAGGGATAATACAAGAGGAACAAAAGTTAGAAAACAAAAAAAAATGTAGGGGTGATTTATATAACAATACAGCACAGATTAGCTAACAAAAAGTTTTTGGAGGTTATGTCGGACAACTCCTTTAATGGACAAAAGGTTAGGAAAAATAATTTCATGTAAAATGACATGTTCCTAAGAAAAATGTAACTAGAGATAATAACCGCCTCATCTAACCCTTTGGCTATATTCACACTTAGCGTTCTTTACAAAACACAGCAGTTTTCCATTTCATACAAACAAAAAATGGTCATATAATATATATAGGGGAAAAGCTGTTCCTTCCTATACCTCAAAGCTCCCCAAGCTCAACACTAACAACCAAAAAAAAAAAAAAAAAGGTTAGAAGGCACTCACAATTTTTGACAAATCTCTAGCTACGTCGGTTCCTTTCTCTTTTAAGGGAGTGGAATTAGAAAGGACATGGTTACTTGTTAAAATCAAAATAGTTATCAACTACTGAGTCACCCACCCCAGCACTGCAGCGGTCGACTGCGGGGAGTTCTCTGTAGGGACCTTTCTAGCAACAGGTAGGTCAGGTTAACTCCAATAGGAATCGTGACGCCACTCTCGGTAGTTGCGGCCAGGGGATGACCGCTACTGCAGTTTAGCAAGCGTCTGGGGCTGTTGGTAAGTGCAGTTAGATGGTGTGGTCTCCTGAGAGTGAGGCTGGCCCCAGGGGCTCTAATGTAAGTGTGTGGTACTACAGGTCGCAGAAGAACTCACTCACAGGCAGCAATGTCTTTCAGGGTTTTTACTCCTTTTTAGTTGGTTGGTGAGATACCCGGGCGATGCTGAGATCATACCAGGTGGAACCAGGAATTCCTGCAGGCCGTTCTGAGGGTAGCTATTAACTCGCCTTCCTTGCACTTCTTTTGTTTCGGAAAACCCCTGACTTGCAGTATCGTGGGATTTATCCAGGGAAAGTTGCTACTGCCTCTCCTTCCCTTTCTGGCCCGTTTGCCGGCAGCGTGGACCAGGTGAGATGACTTCTGGCACTGTCTCCTTATGGGTCCCCCTGTTGCTGCTGAGGCCCGAGCTCTGTGTCCTTGGTGAGGAACCTCTGGTCCCCTCACCGGCAGGTTTAGCAGCCCCAGTAAATAGACTTCTGCTCTGGGGACCTGTTCCCTGTGCGTGCGTAGGTACCAGCAATCCCCGTACTCGACTGCCTCTTCTCAGGTGTCTTTCAGGCTGACTTTCTGGTCACTGTACTCCCCCGCTAACAGCTACCACACAAGCAGGGTCTGCCTAGCGTGGCTGAACATCTGCTCCCTTCAGCAACTTTTGGACACTCTGCTCCAGACTGGCTTGCTCCTCCTCCTTTTCCTGTCTGCCACTGCATCTAGCTTCCAGACCCTCCTCTACACCCCTTGCTGAGAATTGAAAGTTAACCTCTTCAGGGCTACCCAAGGGTCCCTTCTCAAGCTGTGGGAGACCTGGTTGCTTATGTGTCTTTGTGTACACACCTCATTCTGGCCTTTTGGAATTACCTGGAAGCACTATCCCAGCACCAGTACTCTGTGGTGCCTGACAAGGTCAGGGGCGCCACATTCCCCCTTAGTTATCATCAGCATGTCCTCGGGCTGGAAAGACAAGAAAAGGTTTTTAATACAAACTTTTCTATGCAGTGGATGGTTATTTACATTGACAACATACCAGGTACCTGTCAGGGCCAGGTGGACGGGCAGACCCAGGAGGTGGATCCACTGGGCCGAACTCCTAGATGGTGGTAAGGGGTCCGGTAGCTGGAGCACTATAGGCAGCAGAACAGTCCGTGCACAGGAGTATAACGGAGAAGTCCCTGGGACCACGGAGTCACTGGTGGTAGTCCGGGTGACGCAGCTCAGGTTCGGAAGCCGAGAAGATGTCAGGCGGGGTCCAGAACCTTTGGAGCGAGATGACAGGTCACCGCAGGGATCCGAGATGGTACGGACTGTCAGGATGGCAGATGGACAGCGTTCGGGGTTCGGGATTCGGTCTGGACCGGATGGCGAGGCAGGCACGGCTCTACAAGAGAGATAGGTGAGTATATACACATATACACCAGGAGACCTGACTCCTAGCTCATGAAACACGAAGGTCAGGCCCCGCCCCCTTGGACATAAACCCCCTTTATACCCTGTACCTGTTTTGCATCATTTCCTGTTAATGGACGCTGGCCCTTTAAGAAAGGGTCAATGACCGCGCGCGCGCCCTAATGCGCATGCGCGCGGCCCGAGTGCCAGAAGCCAGAGCAGGAAGCTGCGAGGAGGAAGCAGCAGGGCCAGGATGGGGCTGTGAAGCCGACGGACGCCGGGTGCGGGGACCAGGACGCTGGGGACGCGCTGGCAAGGGGTGCTGGAGAGCGGGGAGCGGCGGTGACCGGACCAAGGAACCGGGAAGCGAGACGGGGGACCCGGGGAGCGTGACAGGTGAGCCGGAGGGCAGCACAGGGGACCCGGAGAGCGTGACAGTACCCCCCCCACGCCCCCCTCCCCGCAACCGGGACAGGAAGGCACGGATCAGCGGAGTACCCACATTCTCCCGGGGCTCCCAGGACCTATCCTCAGGACCATACCCTGCCCAGTCCACCAGGAAGAACTGTCGACCCCGTACGGTCTTCATGGCCACGATATCCCTTACCGCATAGATGTCGTCATCGGCAATAGGTGGAGGAGCCGAACTGGCAGCAGCGGAGAAGGGACCCAGGACAACCGGCTTGAGCAGGGAGACGTGGAATGAGTTGGGTATCCTCATCGTGGCCGGGAGCTGTAGCTTGTAGGAGACCTCATTGATCTTGTTGAGGACTTTAAACGGCCCGATGTAGCGAGGACCCAGCTTGTAGGATGGTATCTTCAATCGGACGTACTTGGATGCAAGCCAGACTAGATCTCCAGGAGAGAAACACGGAGGGTCCAGACGTCTCTTGTCTGCGTGTCTTTTCATCCGCAGGGAAGCACGCCCAAGGGACGCCTTGACAGAGTCCCAAATGGATGCAAAGTCACGGGCTACAGTATCAGCAGCAGGGACATCCGAAGAAGGGGATACAGGCAATGGGACGGAGGGCTGAAGTCCGTAAACGACATGGAAGGGAGAGCTGGAGGACGACTCACTGATGTGGTGGTTATGGGAGAATTCAGCCCAAGGAAGAAGCGTGGACCAGTCGTCGTGATGGGCGTTGACATAGTGACGTAAGAAAGAGGTCAAGATTTGATTGACCCTCTCCACTTGGCCATTAGACTGAGGATGGTATGCAGATGAAAAGTCCAGAGTCACTCCCAGATGGTTGCAGAGAGCCCTCCAGAAGCGGGAGGTGAACTGAGTTCCTCTATCGGATACGATGTGAGATGGAAAGCCATGCAAGCGGAAGATGTGATGTATGTAGGCGTCCGCGAGTTCCTGAGCAGAGGGCAATCCAGCCATAGGGACGAAATGAGCCATTTTAGAGAATCGATCCACCACGACCCATATGACTGTGTGTCCGGAGGACAATGGCAAGTCTGTAATAAAGTCCATCGCTATGTGTTGCCACGGAACTGAAGGTATCGGCAGAGGCAGAAGACGGCCATATGGCAGGTGTTTGGGCGTCTTGTTCCTGGCACAAGAGGAGCAGGCAGAGACAAAAGCAGCGACGTCCGTGCGAAGGGATGGCCACCAGTAATGACGTACAATCGCATCCCATGTTCTCTTCTGACCAGCATGACCGGCTGTTTTCGAGGCATGACCCCAGCGTAACACTTTTTGCCTGTCTGTCTCAGAGACATAGGTCTTCCCGGGCGGTATCTGGGCCAGGGTGACAGGGGCCACCGGAATGATTTTGCTAGGACAGATGATGGGTTGGGTAGTCTCCTCCTCCTGCTCCATGGGCATGAAAGACCTGGACAAGGCATCAGCGCGTACATTCTTGTCCGCGGGTCGGAAATGGAGCTGGAAATCAAACCTGGCAAAGAATAAGGACCACCTGGCTTGCCGTGGGTTCAGTCGCTGAGCAGACCGCAGGTATTCCAGGTTCTTGTGATCCGTGTAAATGATAACGGGGTACACTGCTCCTTCCAGAAGGTAGCGCCATTCCTCCAGAGCCAGTTTGACTGCCAAGAGCTCTCGGTCACCGATGGTGTAGTTGCGTTCAGGCGCTGAGAAGCTCTTGGAGAAGAATCCGCAAGTCACCATCTTCCCGGAGGAGGACTTCTGCATGAGCACTGCTCCGGCTCCTGAGGAGGAGGCATCCACCTCCAAGGTGAACTGGCGGTTTAACTCTGGACGGTGGAGTACAGGAGAGGAGGCAAATGCCCGCTTCAGAGAGTCAAACGCGGCGTCGGCCGCAGGTGACCAGTCCTTTGGATTAGCCTCCTTCTTGGTCAAAGCGGAGAGAGGAGCAGTCAGAGCCGAGAAGTGAGGGATGAACTGGCGGTAGTAGTTGGCGAATCCCAGGAAGCGTTGGATTGCCTTCAGTCCAGAAGGAGGAGGCCAGTTGAGAATGGAGGAGACCTTCTTTGGATCCATCTGCAGTCCGGTATCAGAGATGATGTACCCCAGGAAGGGGAGAGAAGACTGCTCAAAGACACACTTCTCATACTTCGCGTACAGACGATTCTCTCTCAGTCGTTGTAGAACCAGCTGCACGTTCTCTCTGTGGGTCTGGAGGTCCGGAGAGAAGACAAGGATGTCATCCAGATATACTACCACACAGACGTAAAGAAGGTCCCGGAAAACGTCGTTCACCAGTTCTTGAAAGACGGCTGGGGCGTTACACAGGCCGAAGGGCATCACGCAGTATTCATAGTGCCCATCGCGTGTATTGAACGCGGTCTTCCATTCGTCCCCAGAGCGGATGCGTACCAGATTGTAAGCACCCCGAAGATCCAGCTTGGTGAACACACGAGCTCCTCTAAGCCGGTCAAACAATTCGGGGATGAGCGGCAGAGGGTACTTGTTTTTTACGGTGATTTGATTCAAACCCCGGTAGTCTATGCATGGGCGTAAGTCGCCCTCTTTCTTCTTGACAAAGAAGAAACCTGCTCCAGCAGGAGAGGAGGATCTCCGGATGAATCCCCTTGCCAGGCTCTCTGTGATGTACGTAGACATGGCCCTTGTTTCGGCTGGAGACAATGGATATATCCGTCCTCGAGGTGGTGTTGTTCCAGGGAGCAGGTCGATGGCACAATCGTAAGGACGATGTGGCGGAAGTACCTCGGATTCCTTTTTATCAAAGACGTCTGCAAAGGACCAATAGGCCGAGGGCAGCCCCGGTAGGTTCTCTGGAACCGGAGGTCGTCAGATGGGTTGTATGGTCTTCAGGCACTTCTCATGGCACGAAGAGCCCCATCGGGTGATTTCGCCAGTGCCCCAGCTGACTGATGGCTCGTGTGTCCGCAACCAGGGAAGTCCCAGCAGGATTTGATGGGACATGTGTGGGAGGACGTAGAGAGCGATGTTCTCGGTGTGCAGGGCACCGATACGCAGTTCCACCGGCTTGGTGATCCAGGAGATGGTGTCAGAGAGGGGTCTCCCATCCACAGAGGCAATCACGAGGGGCTTGTCGAGTGGAGTAACAGGCACCTGGTACTTGTCCACCGTGGCCTGCTGGATGAAATTGCCTGCTGCCCCGGAATCAAGGTATGCCTCAGCTGTGAACCGCGTCTCTCCCGTTGTCACTTGCACAGTCCACGTAACCGGGTCTGAGAGAGTCCCAGCACCTAGGGTGGCCTCTCCTACCAACCCTAGGCTTTGGAGTTTCCCGGCCTCTCTGGACAGGAGCGTAGCAGGTGTGTGCCCTCTCTGCAGTAAAAGCAGAGGCCCTTGGCGAGCCGCTCAGCTCGACGTTGTTCAGACTGCCGCACTCTGTCGATCTGCATGGGCTCGTGGACGGGGACCCCAGCTGTCGAAGACTGAAGTACGGCGGGCTTCTGCGGAGGAGAGGAATGCCGTACCGGTCGTCTCTCACGGGACACTTCCTTGGATCGCTCCTGAAAGCGGATGTCCACTCGAGTCGCTAGGGCGATCAGGGCATCCAGGGTGGTCGGTACGTCACGACCCGCCAGCTCATCTTTAATTCGCCCCGAGAGTCCTTCCCAGAAGGCGGCGGTTAGGGCCTCGTTGTTCCACCCGAGTTCCGAAGCCAAGGTGCGAAACCGGATTGCGTATTGGCCCACCGTCAGAGTCCCCTGACGTAGCCGGAGAAGAGACGAAGCAGACGCGGAGGCGCGTCCGGGCTCATCAAAGGTGCCACGGAATGCCTGCAGGAAGTCCTGGATGTTCGTGGTCACAGGATCCCCCTTCTCCCACAAGGGGTTCATCCACGCCAGTGCCTCACCCTCTAGATGGGACATGATGAAGGCGACCTTGGCTTGATCAGAGGCAAACAAATGCGGCAGCTGCGTGAAATGGAGGGAGCATTGGTTTAAGAATCCCCTGCAGGTCTTGGGATCTCCGGCGTACCGGGGTGGTGAGGCCAAACGAAGTCTGGAAGTATCTGAAGAAGTCGCCACGGGAGCTGGAGCCGTGGCTTGACTAGTGGAGACCCGGGATGCTGAAGACGTAACTGCCGCTTGTAGCGTGTTCAGGCGGGCGTCCACAGAAGACATAAATTGCAGCATGCGGGTCTGAGTCTCACGCTGGCGTGTGAGTTCCTCCTGTACGGCTGCTAGTGCTGCAGCGGGATCCATGGCCTGATCTTACTGTCAGGGCCAGGTGGACGGGCAGACCCAGGAGGTGGATCCACTGGGCCGAACTCCTAGATGGTGGTAAGGGGTCCGGTAGCTGGAGCACTATAGGCAGCAGAACAGTCCGTGCACAGGAGTATAACGGAGAAGTCCCTGGGACCACGGAGTCACTGGTGGTAGTCTGGGTGACGCAGCTCAGGTTCGGAAGCCGAGAAGATGTCAGGCGGGGTCCAGAACCTTTGGAGCGAGATGACAGGTCACCGCAGGGATCCGAGATGGTACGGACTGTCAGGATGGCAGATGGACAGCGTTCGGGGTTCGGGATTCGGTCTGGACCGGATGGCGAGGCAGGCACGGCTCTACAAGAGAGATAGGTGAGTATATACACATATACACCAGGAGACCTGACTCCTAGCTCAAGAAACACGAAGGTCAGGCCCCGCCCCCTTGGACATAAACCCCCTTTATACCCTGTACCTGTTTTGCATCATTTCCTGTTAATGGACGCTGGCCCTTTAAGAAAGGGTCAATGACCGCGCGCGCGCCCTAATGCGCATGCGCGCGGCCCGAGTGCCAGAAGCCAGAGCAGGAAGCTGCGATTAGGAAGCAGCAGGGCCAGGATGGGGCTGTGAAGCCGACGGACGCCGGGTGCCTGGACCAGGACGCTGGGGACGCGCTGGCAAGGGGTGCTGGAGAGCGGGGAGCGGCGGTGACCGGACCAAGGAACCGGGAAGCGAGACGGGGGACCCGGGGAGCGTGACAGGTGAGCCGGAGGGCAGCACAGGGGACCCGGAGAGCGTGACAGTACCATTTTTCACCACCCACCACCCACAAGTCCGTAACCCACCCAAAATCCTTCCAGGAGGCAGGTCACCGGTCCCTTTGGTGACCAGGTCTGAGTCAGCTCTATCCCAGACCTTTCCTCCAATCTTCCTCTCCTGAGGAGGGTGGTTTAAGGTAGGCCCCATAAACAGGCGTACCTGCTTCCGTGTGTTGGAGAGCAGGCCCCATAAACAGGCGTGCTCCCTGATGGTGCAGAGTCAGGCCCCATAAACAGGCGTGCTCTGAAGTTGGTACCAATGAGGTAACTTTTTACAATGCAAGAGTTTGTGGCTATAGAGAGTTCATAGCCTTATGGTTCGTATTTAAAGTGCACGTAACCAGGTGCAACACATTTTAGCAGCAAAGTTCTCGCAACAGTCCTTGCGGGCACATTCTTAAACGTTGCTGAACTGTAAACAGGTTAAACATTCTTAAACTTAAATAAATTTGCTATAAAGACATTTTAGACTGTACTTTCTCTATACCATAATGGGGGCTGACCAAAGTTGCTGCGGGTTGATCTACGCAGTACTATACTGTAATCTGTCTGAGGTTGTGTCCTCCCACACGGTTTATGTGTCCATTGTGAATGATGGTGTACTGGGTGTTGATGCCAGTGCATGATCTTCTGATTCAGCCACACTTGACTCTTCAAGGTTCTGAACAGGTTCTTCTTGTTCTCTTACTTCTTCTCTGGGTTGAGGGAAGGTGATTACTTAAATTACAACAGCTCCATTGTGTTGAGGCCAACTTGCAGGAAAATCTCCAAGCACAGTATGGATCATCTTCTCTCTTGGTGCTTCAACTGGCGAAGGGTTGGGAACTTCTTCAGGGATTCTGAGCTGTTCAGGGCATCTCTTAAGGTGGTTTCTGGAAACCACAGCTGTTGTCTTTAATCCATCTTTGCTGATAAGGCACGTCTTCTCACGGCTAGGTGTTAACGGTAACACAGTGTAGGGTTCTGCTTCCCAGTGATTGTCGAGTTTATGATGTCTTCTCTTTCTCTTGAGGACTACTTCTCCAGGCATCAAAGGAACAGCAGGTGCATTTTGATTATAGGCTTTTTCTTGCCTCTCCCGCTGCTGAGTCAGGCTTCGCTCCACACACTCTTGTACTCTCTTGTACTGGGCTTGGCGGGTGGAATCCCAATCAGCACCTTGTAGAGGGTCTTCAAGAGTCTCAATTCCCATTTCCAGATCCACTGGCAGTCTTCCAGGTCTGGCCCTCATCAGGTATGCCAGTGTGCAGTTCGTGGAACCCACAGGGATGTTGTTATACATGTCCACCAGGTCAGGCAGCTTCTCTGGCCACTGACTCCTTTTTTCTAGTGGGAGAGTTTTCAGGAGGTCGAGAACAATATGATTCATTTTCTCGCACATGCCATTGGTCTGAGGATGGTAAGGCGTGGTACGGATCTTCTTGCAGCCATAAAGGTTACAAAATTCCTTGAACACTTCAGCTTCAAAGGCTGAGCCTTGGTCATTGAGCACTTGATCTGGATACCCATGTGGTCTACAGAAATGGGCTTGGAAAGCTCTAGCTTCAGTCTGGCCTGTCAAGTCCTTGACTGGTACCACCAGTAGGAACCTGGAGTAATGATCAACCATAGTGGGAGCATAGTTATAGCCTTGTCTGCTCGGCGCCAACTTTATATTGTCTAGGGCCACTATCTTCAGGGGTCGTTTGGTTTGGATTGGCTGGAGCGGTGCTCTCTGGCTGTGATGGCCTTTTCTCCTGAGGTTGCAGGGCCCGCAGTTTTGACACCACTTCTCCAGTTCTCCAGGGCAGATCTCATGCCCACCCAGTAGAATCTTTCTTTAAGTAGTGCCTCCACTTTCTTTCAACCGAAGTGGCCTTCGCCATTGTGATAGGCTTCCAGCACCATCCGTGTATCTTTCTGTGGTACAATCAGCTGCCACACCTTTTCATACGTCTTCGGGTCAATGCTCCTGTAGAGTTTGTCTTGGTTGATGAATAATTGACCCCTCTCTCTCACAAGTGCTGTGCTTCAGGCGGGCTTCTGAACCAAGGCTGGCGCCAGGTTAAGTGATCAGCTTCTTCACCAAGCCAACCGCTGGATCATTCTCCTGAGTCGCCTTCCAGTTTTAGTGAGGTAGCGGATTCAGGGTCAGTTCTTGGTGGCTGGTGCGTGACTGCACTGCTTGGCCCCATGGCGATGAAACGCTGGCAGCTCAATCTCTTCAAGGTCATCTACATCTTCACCCTCGTCTGCTAGGTGAGGCATCCTTGACAGAGCATCTGCGTTGCCATTCTTGCGACCGGCTTGATACTTGACAGTAAAATCATAATTTGCTAGTTGGGCTACCCAACGTTGCTCCATGGCACCCAATTTAGCAGTATCCAAGTGGGTCAGGGGGTTGTTATCCGTGAAGATGGTGAATTTGGTGGCTGCCAGGTCTTGCTTGAATCGCTCTGTGATAGCCCAGACCATGGCCAGGAAGTCTAGCTTGAATGAACTATAGTTTTCTGGGTTTCTTTCAGTAGGCCTGAGCTTCCTGCTGGTGTAAGCAATCACACGTTCCTTGCCTTTCTGAACCTGTGAAAGCACTGCTCCCAGTCCCACATTACTGGCATCTGTATACAGTACAAATGATAGACTGTAATCAGGGTAGGCTAGAATCTCTTCACCCGTCAGGGCCCCTTTCATTTGTCTGAAGGAGTGTTCTTCTGCTTCTCCCCAGTGAATTGGTGGGCCGGATGTCTTTCTCTTCTTTGCTTGGCCTACCAGGAGTTCTTGCAGGGGCGCCGCCATCTTCGTATAGCCCTTGATGAACCTTCTGTAGTAGCCTACCAAGCCAAGGAACTGACGTACCGCCCGAATGGTGGTGGGGGTGGGCCATTTCTGGATGACTGTGACCTTCTCTGGGTCCGGTGCTACTTCTTCTGCACTGACCACATGACCTAAGTATTGGACCTTCGGCTTCATCCCATATCGAGACAGTGCTTCAAAGACTTCAGCCAAGTGTTTCAGGTGGTCCTCATAGGTCTTGGAGTACACGATGACGTCATCCAGGTAGAGCAAGACAGTCTCAAAGTTGAGGTGCCCCAGGCAGCACTCCATCAACTTCTGGAAGATCCCGGGGGCGTTGCAGAGTCCAAATGGCATGCTGTTGAACTCACAAAGGCTCATGGGTGTGGTGAAGGCCGTCTTCTCCCAATCTTCCTATGCTACAGATACTTGCCAGTAGCCACTAGTGAGATCTAGGGTAGAAAAGTAGTTAGAAGCTTTTAAGGCAGCGAGAGATTCCTCTATCCATGGCAAAGGGTAGGCATCCTTGTGTGTTATCTGATTTATCCGTCTGTATTCTACACACATCTTCATTGTGCCATCCTTCTTTTTCACCAGGACCAGGGGAGCTGCCCAAGGGCTGCAACTGTCCCTAATGACTCCTGCCTCTTTCATGTCCTTCAGCATGTCTTTAGCGTGTTGGTAATGGGCTGGTGGGATAGGCCTATGTCTTTCCTTAATGGGAGGATGACTGCCTGTGGGTATGTGATGTTGCACCCCTTTGATTCTACCAAAGTCTAGTGGGTCCTCACTAAAAACCTGCTCGTATTCCTGTACGACCCGGTGAACCCCGTGTTTCTGGTAGGTGGGTGTAGAGTCAGTCCCCACATGGAGTTTCTGGTACCAGTCCTCTAACTGCTTTTGGGAGGTCTCATCCTCGTTTGAGTCAGCTTGTGTCAGGGGACCTACAGGTTGTATAGCGTCATTTGAGCAAGCAAACAGTTTGGCAATGGTAGTGTATCTTGGTAGTCTGGCTTCCTGCTCCCCACAGTTCAGCACTCGTACAGGTACTCGTCCCTTGTGTACGTCAACTACCCCCCTAGCTACCTCTGTCGGTGGTGGGACGGGCGAACCTGGTGAAAATGATTTGGATGCTTCAGCTGCTGTACGTCTTACATAATTCTGGATACCCCAGAGATATTTCTATAAAGTTAATTCAATTTTTAGGGAACTGATTTGGGGACGACATAGTCCAAGAATAAAATTAGAAACGCTACAGAGAAATAAACGCAAAGGAGGACTCTCAGTGCCGAATCCATGGGCGTACTTTGCAGCCGCCCAAATGCAACATATCCGAGGGTGGGATGATCCGGGGGGAGGGGGGAGACCCACAAAGAGTCTTATTGCAGCAACATTTCAAATCATCTAGTCTTTACGAGGTCCTGGAATCAGGTAGATTTCACTTTTCCCTGGAAACTACGCCTACCCTTATGTTGATACATAAGTTATGGGATAAACTTAAAGATATGCAGGACACCAAGGGACCTTCGCAGTTTACCTCTGTCTGGGATACCTCATGGCTGCCCAACCTAAATAAACTAGAGGGGTTTGGAGGCTGGAGGGGGAGAGGGTTGGTCAGACTCACGCAGCTACTGGATGGGGATAGCTTTAAAGAGTTCTCCAAGTTACAATTGGAGTTTGGGTTTTTGAATGGCGAGTTCTATAAATACCTTCAATTAAGACATGCATACCGTGCTGAAGTCAGTATAGCTGGCCATGCGATCCAATGCAATAGAATAATTCAGAAAGTAGCTTTCTCAAGTGGTTAATCTGGTTTGATATCTGTATTGTATGGTGAAGTACTGGACAGGCTATTAATGCATCATTCACCGAACTCTAAAGGGAGATGGGAACAAGAGTTGGGTCCTATTGAGGACAATCAGTGGGCGGAAATATTGGAAAGAATACCCAATTTGTCTCTGGGGGAAGCCCACAGATTGTCTCAGCTGTATGTGATTCATCGAGTCTATCGTACCCCAAAATTATTGTTTTACATAGTTGCCAGACCGGACTCCACTTGTCCACGATGTGGGGCGGACTCAGCGTCCATGCTCCACATGTTGTGGTCTTGCCCTAGTTTGGAGGTGTTTTGTAGACGCGTGACTTCAACCATTAATAGAATGTGTACCTTAGATCTGAGCCTCACCCCCTTTGTATGTATCCTGGGTTATATCGAAGACCTGAAGATGGAGGAGGAGGGTAAAGTGGCGGTTGCCCATATGTTATATATGGCAAGGAAATTAATAGCACAATATTGGATTTCAGATCAAGTTCCAACCACATCAGAGGTTGTAAACAAGATCAATTGGATGGTAAACCTGGAAAAGGAAATATATTTAAAACGGAATTGTATGGCCAAATTTGAAAAGATCTGGGCCCCGTGGATAGACGTCTCTGGTCTGGCATCTAGGGACTTATTTAGGTTCCAATTGGGCTTGTTTAAAACCATGGTATAAATAACTGAAATGTTGTATGGATGCGGGAACTGTAACTTCCTTCTATGGACTCATTGCTTGCTTTTATCTAACCTTTGGCATACATGATGTTAACCGGGATGAGAATGTTGATGATTCTGGTCCTCTCGTATACCCTTGGACATTGTATTTTCTAAAGAGAACTGCGACATCTATTCATGATACGTGGTGAACAGTCAAATACGTGATTTTTTTTTATTTTATTTTCACTTGGGGGGAGGGAGGGATGGGGATTTTGGGGTTATGTTGACCCCGATTTTGTCTGATTTATGTATTGTATAAAATCTTTAATAAAAACATTTTGTTTAAAAAAAAAAACTACCCCCTGGCTGTCAAAATCGTGGGCCAGTGTTCTGAATGAGTGGGCTCTACTACAGCCTGGTAATCCCGTCCTCTGAGACCTACCGCTGCTCTACACCACATCATCATTTCACTCCGTGGGGGTATCACAATGGGGTTAGCATCCATTACACGTACATTACCAATTTCACTGCCAATCTGGTTTACCTGTTGCTTCCTCAGGATGACTCGGATCTCTTTTTGCAAGGCTATCCATTGTCCGCCCTCAACACCTTCATCAATCTGGTGAAGCAACAACAACACTTCCCCTAGGCAATTTTCTATGACATTAGTGTCTAAAATCATTTGTGGGTTCCTTTCTCTAACATCATTATCCACAACAATCAGTCCTTGTCCCTTCATTTCCTGCCTTCCCACCTTTATGGTTATCTCTTTGACCCCAATCTGGTCTGTAGGTTGTCCATTGGCTGCATAGATGGTGAGGTCAGGGTCCAGTTGTCGGAGATCGTCATCCGACCAAAACCTGTGATAAAGGACATACGGGGTTGTGGTTACTGGGAACCGGTGTCCAATAATGCCGGGGTAGGAATCTCGTCCAGGATGATGGACAGGACTGGTCGTCCACCCACATACTGATCACGGCAGTCAGCTGGGTCTGATTTTCTTAATCCTGGGGACTGGCCCTTGGCCCCAGGTTTGACCCATTTAAAGGACAGGTCCTTACATAGTGGCCTGCCTCCTGGCAACGGGTTGTCCAGACGAGTCATAGCGATCACTGCTCTTCCCTCGGGATGTGGGACCTCTTCTCCCCCGCATCCAGGGGACGTCCTCTGGGCTGTCAGCTAGCAGGATCCTATGAGGGGCTTTGGGTTCTGAGGAAAGTTGCATTGCTTTTAGGATCCGGGCGACATCCTTGCTGAGCTGTTGCACCTGGGAGGATAGGGTATCTATGGCTCCGGCCGAGGTGATGAGTCCTTTTGCAGCTACCAGGGCCTGCGAGGAGGATTCTGCTCCGGCAGCCGGGGTGCTGGTAGGCCATGCTGGTGAGATGGGGTTTGTGTCCATACGGGGTTGAAGTTCTTTCACTGCCCTGTCTTTCAGAATGGCAAAGTCCACATCAAGGTGTTCCAGGGACCACAGCCTCATCTGTTTTCTATCCTCAGGGGAGTGCAGGCCCTGCAAGAATTGCTCTGTCATCATCTACATTCCTTCTTGATCACTGACAGGATCCACAAGCTTGAGAGCCCGTAGTGCGGCTTGCAACCTGAGGGCATAGTCTCTTATGCTATCTTGGGGCTTCTGGCAGCAGTTATAGAAGTCCGTTCTCAGCTCTGCCTCGGTGCCATTTTCAAAAGCAGCTGTTAGTGTGGCAAAAATGGCTTCAACAGACCTCCTGTCATCATTGGTCCAGGCTTCAACCTCCAATTCTGCTGCTCCAGTCAATTGCCCCAGCACCACGGCGGCCCTCTGCTTACCGGTCATTGCGTACATGTCCAGCAGGGTGCTGATCTTCTTCTTGAATCTAGTCAGGGTGTCTGCTTTGCCAGCATATTGGGGCAGCCAGGTCACCCCGGGGATGTACGGTAAGGAGATCGGCATAATCGGGGAGACTTAGGCCGGCACAGCTACGACCGCTGCACCGGAACTAGGCGCTGCTACGTTCACTGCGCCGGGACCTGGCATCGCTTGGGCTGCGTTGCCCTGGCCATGGGCATTAGCACTCACGGCGTCCGTCATCCTCAGAGTCCCGCTTCTTCTTCTGCAGGTTACTCCCTCCTCTTCCGGGGTCAGAACGCTCCGGGGGTTTCTGGGACAACCCCTCCCCTTCGTGGGCGGTTACATCTTTTTGCACGGGCCGCTGTTGTTTCTTTGGCGCGCTTTCCGCATTGGCAATATGGCAGTGTTTCAAACTTTTTAAACGGACCTCCAAGGCGCACGGTCACCTGTCTTAACACGTCTAGTCCTTCTCCTGTTCGTGACGCTAGAGGATGAGTCGCCCACCACAGCGCTACAGCGGTCGCCTGTGGGGACTTCTCTATAAGGACCCTTCTGGCAACAGGTAGGTCAGGTTAACTCCAATAGGAATCGTGACGCCACTCTCGGTAGTTGCGGCCAGGGGATAACCGTCACTGCAGTTTAGCGAGCGTCTGGGGCTGTTGGTATGTGCAGTTAGATGGTGTGGTCTCCCGAGAGTGAGGCTGGCCCCAGGGGCTCGAGTGTAAGTGCGTGGTACTACAGGTCGCAGAAGAACTCACTCACAGGCAGCAAAGTCTTTCCGGGTTTTTACTCACTTTTAGTTGGTTGGTAAGATACCCGGGCAATACTGAGATCATACCAGGTGGAACCAGGAATTCCTGCAGGCCATTCTGAGGGTAGCTATTAACTCGCCTTCCTTGCACTTCTTTTGTTTCGGAAAACCCCTGACTTTCAGTATCGTGGGATTTATCCAGGGAAAGTTGCTACTACCTCTCCTTCCCTTTCTGGCCCATTTGCCGGCAGCATGGACCAGATGAGATGGCTTCTGGCACTGTCTCCTTATGGGTCCCCCTGTTGCTGCTGAGGCCCGAGCTCTGTGTCCTTGGTGAGGAACCTCTAGTCCCCTCACCGGCAGGTTTAGCAGTTCCATTAAATAGACTTCTGCTCTGGGGACCTGTTCCCTGTGCGTGCGTAGTTACCAGCAATCCCTGTACTCGACTGCCTCTTCTCAGGTGTCTTTCAGGCTGACTTTCTGGTCACTGTACTTCCCCACTAACAGCTACCACACAAGCAGGGTCTGGCTAGCGTGGCTGTACTTCTGCTCCCTTCAGCAACTTCAGTACACTCTGCTCCAGACTGGCTTGCTCCTCCTCCTTTTCCTGTCTGCCACTGCATGTAGCTTCCAGCCCCTCCTCTACACCCCTTGCTGAGAATTGAAAGTTAACCTCTTCAGGGCTACCCAAGGGTCCCTTCTCAAGGTGTGGGAGACCTGGTTGCTATGTGCCTGTGGGTACACATCTCATTCTGGCCTTTTGGAATTACCTGGAAGCACTGTCCCAGCATGGGTGCAGTACTCTGTGGTGCCTGATCAGGTCAGGGGCGCCACACTACAAATATCCAAACCAAAAAAATGCTGTACATACCACCCAACAAATGATTCATGTACATGGCGGAAAGTTACAACAATACAAGCATATTGTTTTTATCATTAAGTCCAAGCGGTCCCATGGCTTCACTTTTAAAAATTCATCTTGAGCCGTGGGGGGATAAAAAAGTTGATTTAACTCCTCCTGTAAAAACAGAAAAATGAGTAGGGGAACAAATAAGATTTTCTTTTTCATAAAATTCGTCTGTGTCACCGGTAAGACTCATTATCAACAAATCATGTTATATTGCCCATAGATGTTTCAAAAGGAATAAAACATAACGGTCCGATATTTAGTGGAGTTTCTGCAGATGAGACAGGCATTCGCCTGTTTTCTGACTTATTTATATAGTGTTTTTTTAAATGCATTTTTCGGCATGATTTAAACAAGTCTATTCTGAAATGCGTGAAACTGGATTCTTCGGGAACGCAAAATTGGTGCGCGTAGACTGATAAAACATATACAAGAAGCACATGCAGGTGATAAAAATTCTCTAATGTTTGCTGGGTTAGAAAAAGTTGCTCCCACGGCAGCAGGTGGCAAAACACATAAAATGTTTCTACAACAGGAGTCCAAATGGATTATTAAAAGTGAAGCCATGGGACCGCTTGGACTTAGTGATAAAAACGATATGCTTGTATTCTTGTAACTTTCTGCCATGTGCATGAATTATTTGTCGGGTATTATGTATGACATTTCTTTGGTTTGAATATTTGTAGTTGATAACTATTTTGATTTTAATAGGTAACCACGTCATTTCTAATTCCACTCCCTTAAAAGAGCAAGGAACTGACGTAGCCACTAGAGACTTGTCATAGCTCCGGCTGCCGGTACGAAACAGCTGTCGTCTGTGTGTGGTCCGTGTCTCTCCCCCCCTCCCTAATATACCTTTTTTACCTGAAGATTAAATAAGACTTTACTGCAAAAAAACTAGTGAGTGCCTTCTACTTCTTTTTTTCTATAATCGGTATATGCTTGATTTTTGAAGTTGCACTGCCAGTCACAGATCCATACTAAGGAGTGTTGTGTCTGTTCACCGTGGCAGGTGGAGAAGTGTATTGATTGCTTGCTGGGAGCTGTGCTCGCTTTTTTCCTCCTGATTTTGGTGATCAACACTAACAACCAATGGTAGATTAGAATAGATCCACACATATAGGAGCAGAAACAAGGATAACATTAAAATAGATTTTATTGATAATTATTAAAATCATTAAAAAAGAGAGAATATACAGGCAGCGCGTATGGGGGACCGTGCAGCATACAGGGCAAACATAGATCAAACTACATAAATAGGATAATTATAACCTGATACAAAAAAGTCAGTTAGGTGTAAAATATATTACATATTCCAGCATAATAAATACATAAATACACTGCTTAAATAGTAAAATAACCAGTGCAAATATAAAAAGATAGAGAAAGCACCAGAGACTATATACCATCCAAAAAAAATAAATAATAATATATTAAGTGAATACAAGTGTATAAAGGATGTATATAGACCAAAGTGACTAGTGCTTTCGTAAAAATAAAATACCCTGTGTAAATATCAATACCAATACTATGTAAATAATTTTTTCAACCTGTATTCTATGTTATGTCCACCAGATGTCACCAAAGTACAATACGTACAATAAGGAATTGTGGCATTGACGCTTGATTTGTTATACTTTGGTGCCATCTTGTGGACATAATATAGAATACAGGTTGAAATATTTACATAGTATTTTTTACAAAAGGATTAGTCACTTTGGTCTATATACTGTACATCCTTTATACACTTGTATTCATTTAATATATTATTTAATTTTTTTAGATGGTATATAGTCTCTGGTGCTTTTTCTTTCGTATCCTTTTATATTTTGCACCATTTACTTTACTATTTAAGCAGTGCATTTATGTATTTATTATACTGGTATATGTAATATATTTTACACCTAACTGACTTTTTAGTATCAGGTAATAATTATTCTATTTACTTAGTTTGATCTATGTTTGCCCTGTAACCCCCCCCCTTTGAAGAAGGAAGCGCCGAAACGCCAGCGTCGGGGAGCGTCACAATCCTGTATCAGCGTCTGGTGGCATTTGCAGCTATTAGGTAATGTGCCTGCTTGTACTTCTCTGCTCTCACCAGCGCTCCTGATACCATGTCAGTATACAGATCACAGGCTTTGTTTTATGTTTTGTTTTATGCCTGTGCCTCTGATTAGGGCATTCAGTCTATGCAGCAGTAATTATCATAGTAGTACCTGACAGGGCTGCAGTGTTTACATTAACTCTAATCTCATTACATGACTAATAGACTTGCATATCCTTATCCCTGTCACAGCTACTGTCCCTGGTATCATTTAACAAGGGCTCTTTTTGCTCTCTGATTCACCCCTTTTCCCAGAGAATTAATACATTTCTGTGTGTATGTGTATGTGTATATATATATATATATATATATATATATATATATATAATTGCCTTATTCTGTCTGTCTGTCTGTCTGTCATGCTCCAAAATTGTGTCTTTACGGTGACACAAAGCTGATTGGCCGCTGGGCTCGCCATGGCCCCGCCCCCCCACACGGATTGGCCTCTCGCCCCGGCACTCTGCAGGCCCCGCCCCCCTCACGCAATGCACGCTCGCTCTGGCCCAACTGACACGGAGCTCCGACTCCCAGGTGAGTACACACACACACATCAGATCACACTCACTCTCACACACACCTCACACATCACATCCACACACTCAGAACATCCTGGGATATCGCTTGCTTCTACACCGGCTCCGTCACGATCCCAGCAGCGCCAGACATAACCTTACGATGCTGGGATCTTGACGGAGCCCGTGAATGCTGGTAACCATTATACACATCGGGTAACTAAGGTCCCTTGGTTACCCGATGTGTATCATAGTTACCAGTGTACACCGGCTCCGTCACGATCCCAGCAGCGCCAGACATAACCTTGCGATGCTGGGATCTTGACGGAGCCCGTGAACGCTGGTAAACATTATACACATTGGGTAACTAAGGTCCCTTGGTTACCCGATGTGTATCATAGTTACCAGTGTACACCGGCTCCGTCACGATCCCAGCAGCGCCAGACATAACCTTGCAATGCTGGGATCTTGACGGAGCCTGTGAACGCTGGTAACCATTATACACATCGGGTAACTAAGGTCCATTAGTTACCCGATGTGTATCATAGTTACCAGTGTACACCGGCTCCCGGTACACATGTGCAGGGAGCCGGCATTATACTCCTCTCCCCCCAGGACTACTCCTCCTATTACAGTCCTCCTATTATACTCCTCCTATTATACTCCTCTCTGAGTATAATAGGAGAACTATTATAGCATGGGGGATGTAGCACGATGGGGGTGCGCAGCATGGGGGATGTAGCACGATGGGGTGCGCAGCATGGGGGATGTAGCACGATGGGGAGTGCGCAGCATGGGGGATGTAGCACGATGGGGAGTGCGCAGCATTGGGGATGTAGCACGATGGGGGGTGCGCAGCATGGGGGATGGAGCACGATGGGGGGTGCGCAGCATGGGGGATGTAGCACGATGGGGAGTGCGCAGCATGGGGGATGTAGCACAATGGGGAGTGCGCAGCATGGGGATGTAGCACGATGGGGAGTGCGCAGCATGGGGGATGTAGCACGATGGGGAGTGTGCAGCATGGGGGATGTAGCACGATGGGGAGTGCGCAGCATGGGGGATGTAGCACGATGGGGAGTGCGCAGCATGGGGGATGTAGCACGATGGGGATGTGCGCAGCATGGGGGATGTAGCACGATGGGGAGTGCACAGCATGGGGGATGTAGCACGATGGAGAGTGCGCAGCATGGCGGATGGAGCACGATGGCGGGTGCGCAGCATGGGGGATGTAGCACGATGGGGAGTGCGCACCATGGGGGATGTAGCACGATGGTCGATGGGGGATGTAGCACGATGGGGGATGTAGCACGATGGGGGATGCGCAGCATGGGGGATGTAGCACGATGGGGAGTGCGCAGCATGGGGGATGTAGCACGATGGGGAGTGCGCAGCATGGGGGATGTAGCACGATGGGGAGTGCACAGCATGGGGGATGTAGCACGATGGGGAGTGTGCAGCATGGGGGATGTAGCACGATGGGGAGTGCGCAGCATGGGGGATGTAGCACGATGGGGAGTGCGCAGCATGGGGGATGTAGCACGATGGGGAGGTGCGCAGCATGGGGGATGTAGCACGATGGGGAGTGCACAGCATGGGGGATGTAGCACGATGGGGAGTGCGCAGCATGGCGGATGGAGCACGATGGCGGGTGCGCAGCATGGGGGATGTAGCACGATGGGGAGTGCGCAGCATGGGGGATGTAGCACGATGGTCGATGGGGGATGTAGCACGATGGGGGATGTAGCACGATGGGGGATGCGCAGCATGGGGGATGTAGCACGATGGGGAGTGCGCAGCATGGGGGATGTAGCACGATGGGGAGTGCGCAGCATGGGGGATGTAGCACGATGGGGAGTGCGCAGCATGGGGGATGTAGCACGATGGGGAGTGCGCAGCATGGCGGATGTAGCACGATAGGGAGTGCGCAGCATGGCGCATGGAGCAGCATGGGGGATGTAGCACGATAGGGGATGTAGCACGATGGGGGGTGCGCAGCATGGGGGATGTAGCACGATGGGGAGTGCGCAGCATGGGGGATGTAGCATGATGGGGAGTGCGCAGCATGGGGGATGTAGCACGATGGGGAGTGCGCAGCATGGGGGATGTAGCACGATGGGGAGTGCGCAGCATGGCGGATGTAGCACGATGGGGAGTGTGCAGCATGGCGGATGGAGCACGATGGCGGGTGCGCAGCATGGGGGATGTAGCACGATGGGGAGTGCGCAGCATGGGGGATGTAGCACCATGGGGGATGTAGCACGATGGGGGATGTAGCACGATGGGGGTTGCGCAGCATGGGGGATGTAGCACGATGGGGAGTGCGCAGCATGGGGGATGTAGCACGATGGGGAGTGCGCAGCATGGGGGATGTAGCACGATGGGGGGTGCGCAGCATGGGGGATGTAGCACGATGGGGGGTGCGCAGCATGGGGGATGGAGCACGATGGGGAGTGCGCAGCATGGGGGATGGAGCACGATGGGGGGTGCGCAGCATGGGGGATGGGGCATGATGGGGGGTGCGCAGCATGGGGGATGGGGCATGAGGGGGGGTGCGCAGCATGGGGGATGGGGCATGATGGGGGGTGCGCAGCATGGGGGATGGAGCACGATGGGAGGTGCACATCTCCCCCCAACACACACACACACACACACACAGGGAACCACAAACACCGCCATACACAGACAACCACACACACAGACAACGCTGCACACACACAACACCCAACACACAAACACCGCGGCATACATAAATATACGCACATACCGCTCAACACACACAATGCACAAAACATACCTCCCCCCAAAACACACCACACCCACACAAACCGCGCAACACACACACACACAACGCGACAGACACACAGCGCTCCACAAACAACGCAACACACATACAACACCGATCTCACCCCCCGCCACACCCAGACAACACCCAGAACCTGTACAGCGCCCTACACAAACACTTGGTAACTACACACAACAACATCTATATATATATATATATATATATATATATATATATATATATATATATATATATATATATATATCTATATCTATATCTATATCTATAACGAAAATCATACATGAACTACACAATACGTAAATTCTAGAATACCCGATGTGTAGAATCGGGCCACCTGCTAGTATATATATGTATATATGTATATACATATATGTATATATATATATATATATATATATATATATATACTTATATCCTCCATCTTGAGAGTTTATCCTTTTAGGAACTTATCACCCACTCCTCCCCCTCCCCTTTCTAAGTACTGGTGATACCATTAACTCTTTCCAGCCATCTATGGAGTCTTGGCTGTTCTTTTAACTATTTAAATACCAATGTATGTATATGTATATATATATATATGTGTGTGCATGCACACTGACCTCTCTTTTCTCCTCTTTTTTCTACTTATTTTGCACTTTGCACTTTATGATTGTTCAGTAACCATAATTCTTGGACACACTTATCACTTTATGAATAACTAATGTATTGTATTGTATTTATACATTTATTGGTTTGAGATATAATTGGATGAACTTCTATATGGTTGTAATTACTATCCTTGATTATATATAATGCTGTGATACATTTTTATATTTATATATACATCTGCTCCCTATTTATATTGAACTCTGAGACAGGGATGATATGATTGTTTGGATTGTGACGCCTATTGTCCAGCTCCGGCTGTGTCTCTTGAGATCAAATGGTTTTTAATTAATAAAATATTTTGTATGTATTATAGACCCTTGTATTCGTTTTTTTCTTTTTTGGTCTTATTAGTAATCTCCGAAGTGGTCTTATGGTCCTCTTGTACCCCTGCACCCCTAAAATAACGTTTGTAAAAATAATAAATAAAAAATACACATAGATGAATACATAGGATACGATGTATGTGTGTATATATATGTATATATAGTGTATTCTGGGGTGTGGTATGGGCGTCATCACTTAAACTGTCTTTTGTGATGTTGCCCTGTAACCTGCACGGTCTCCCATATGCGGTTTCTGTACATTCTCTCTTTTTCAAGGACTTTAATAATTTTCAATAATATCTATTTTATTGTTATCCTTGTTTTTGCTCCTATATGTGGTTATATATTCTAGTTTTCCATGTCAATGAGGAAAAATAAAAAATTGTGTGTATTAGATTTATGAATTGTCATAGCTTTTGCTGGGATTGTAAAATCAGTTTTTAATTTGTATGGAACTCATTATTGTTAAAATGCTGCCAACAAACCCAACAGAAATGCAACATGTGAACATAGCCTTAATGGCCGGGCTATCGTTTGTCGTATTTTCCCATCGCCTATGACTGCAGTAGATGACATAGTATAGAGAAGAATAAAACTACACCCGCCGATAATCACCGGTAAATGAAATTTAACATCTTACTACTTTATCTTGGCATGTGGTGTGTGATATAGTCAGGCACATCTTGTTTAATTTTTCAAGGAGGGCTCTGAAACTCACAAAGCCTATGCGGATGTCGCGGGCGGGGAGGAGGGTGTCAGCACACTACGCTCACCCCTTCTGCTCGGGTCCGGCGGTTGCTGCTCAGTGGTGGCTCGAGCTGTGGGCCGGATCCCGGGGGTTCTCGAGCGGCACTCCTCGCCCGTGAGTGAAAGGGGGGTTGTTGGGTGTGGGTATAGTTTATTGTCCGTGACGCCACCTACGGTTGTGGTGATTTCACCACCGCTGCTCAATATGGGGATCCCGGGGATGGTGATGCGGAGCAGCCAGGTGTTGTGTTGCCCCTCCGTGGGTAGGGGTTGGTGATCCCAGGGCCCGGTGATGAGGTGGGAGATGCAGGGCCTGGTGGGCGCAGGGACGCGGGGGCAGCGCTGTGCCTTGCGGCACTGTGGTACTCACTCAGCCTGAGACGTTGACACAGTTTTACGGTAAACCACACGGCTGGAAAGACGGTTCCCACGGACGGCTGCACTTGCTCTCCCAGTAGGTGACGGTGATGTCCCTTTTCCTTGCACCTTTGTTTCTGTGTTGGTAGCGATGGGTTCCCACCGGTAACCCGCTCCCCGGCTTCAAGCTGGACCGGAGGAGCTCTACTCTTTGCCCGCAGGCGCTGGCCCTGAGAAACTGGTGCCCTGGCGGTGGTGGTGTTTCTACTACAATGGTTGGGCTGTTGACTTCAATCGGGACTTGGTTGTTGGGGGATCTGCGTCCCCTTCACTGACGGATTTGGCAAATTATGGCAACTCCAAGCCTTGCCGGGGTCCGAGAGGCCCCTGCCCTGGTGCTGACTGTCCTTTGGTACACTGCTCCAGACCGCCGGGCCACTACCCGTCCGCGGTCCTTCCAGGAACTTCCAAACGGTCCCCCTCCAGACAGTCACCACCGTTGCTGACCTTGCTGACCCTGTCCTGCACACAGCTGGACTCACTTCAGGCTTTCTTTTCTGTCACCTTTCACTTTCCTTCAACTTCTCCTACTCCTCCTTTACCACTTCCACTTCACTTCCTTTCACTTTCACCTCCTAAACTGCACTGACTGGTTTCTCCCGCCTCCAGAGCTGTGTACTCCTCGGTGGGCGGAGCCAACCGCCTGGCCCACCCCCTGGTGTGAACATCAGCCCCTGGAGGAAGGCAACAAGGATTTTTGGTTAGCTTTGATGTACCTAACTGGGGTGTAGGGTGTGTTGGTGCAAGGACCTGTGACCCCTGGCTTGCCCAGGGCGTCACATTCCCCCTTAGCAAAATGCAGACCATCCGCGGGCTGCCCGTCCAACACCGGTTTTATTTTTCTGTAAATGCATAAAAAGGTATAACATGGTAAAACGGTAACATATTTACATTTTTAATGAATCTTCCCATAACGGGAGGCACTTTTACTTAAACGTTTCAAACGGTTTACGGTTACGGTTTCCGCTCTCTCCCACCCAAGCAACCTGGCCCTGATGCTGCCCCTAAAGCCCAGGCAGCACCCCTTGACCCACAGTCCAGCACACGGTACCCGAGCGGGATCTGTCCTTTCCCTCCAGAGGGTAGCCACCGGTTCCTTGGGTGGCTGGGCCCCAGCCTGCTCTGCTGAGGGCCCTTCCTCCAACCTGCCTCTCCGGAGGCGGCAACTGCGGAAAACGGTAACGGTAAACAACTTATTTACAAGCCACTTAACGTTTGTGGTTGCCCTGCAAGTTCACGGGCTTGTCCATGGATAGTTCCCATGCAAAACAACTTTTTAAACAGTCCCCACGGGGACAACGGTGCCGGCTCCGGCCGGCTGCAAATCACTTTTTGACAATCAGGTGAAGTACACGGTAATCATTTTTCTTATCATTCTTTTTCAAACTTTCAAACACAAAAACTCAGACTTTGGTCCCAACGGGGACTGGACAACGGCGCTCCGCTGCCCTACTCCAGGCCTTCAGCTTCATCCGAGGGAGGGGGTGCAGGACTCACTCTGCTCTCCTGGCTGCCCCGCAGTTTCACATCCAGGGCAAACCACCCCCTCTCTCCGCAGTGTCGGGTGTACTGAACGATGTCTCCCGGCATTAGGTTGCGGCCGGGATGCTCCTCAGGCAGATGGGCATTCACATCCCGCCGGGCTGCAAACACTTCGGCTTTCAGGCCCGGTTCATATATAAACCCGTAGCCCCGGCGGACATCAAACCACCTCACCTGCCCCTCGTACAGCGGACCCCGGACACGGAACGTGGCCTGGCGGAGATTCTCCTTCTCCCGGATAGCTCGGACCACCAGCTCGACCTTCTTCCGTTCCCTCTCAGCGATCTCTAGGCCCAACGGTACCGGCTCCCTATCCCAATACGGCGCTGCTGCGAGCTCCGGCGCACGGGTCGGGCCCCGCGGGACATTCTGGACGTTGCCCACTGTCAGGAATCTGGGCGGCGTGTCCCGCGGTGTCTTGGCCTTGGGCGCTGCCTTACAGCAACAACCCGGCGCTACCTCAGCCGAGGTGTGGGGGATGGGCATAGGGGCTTTCCGCTGCTGGGCCTTCGGCTCGGAGCGGGTCATCGGCTCCGGCTCGGGGGACGTTTCAGGGGATGCCTCCGGTTCAACCTTCGGAATCTTCCACGGCAACACCTCCGGTTTACTGCGGGCTCCGGCTACAGGTTGGCCCGCCTGGGCGGGGATGCTGGGTGTTGCTACCGGTTGCAGTGGTAGCAGGCCTAATGGCGGGGTCACGGCCTCCGGGACGGGTGGCGAGGGAGGCAGCGGGGGAAGAGGGCTTGGACCAGGTCCCTCAGCCGCAGCGACCGGTCCCTCGGGGACATAGGGGCGTGGGTCACTCACCCTCCCTTTCTCCGCTTCCTCCCCGCGTCTCCGCACGGTGGCTATAACGTCCGCCATGTCGGCCTCCCACTCCTCCATGAGGAGCTGCATCTTCACCGGCAGCCGTTGGTAGAGCTGCGCGGTCCGGATCTCCACCCACGCCGCGGTTCCAGGCGCGGGGGCTACGGTGTCGCGGGACGGCATCCACATGGTGACTTCTTCTTCTTCCAGGAACGGTATGTCTGCAGAGTCCTGGCGTCCCTGCTTTTATAGCTGCAGCTACATGCAGCCAGCCGCCATCGCGTCCCCCTTAGCTCTTTCCGGCCCCTCCTCTCTCGGGGTGGGGTTTTGGCCTTCGCGCCTCTGCTACTTGAGAAGACGCTCGAGCGGGAACTTTTCGCGCCAAAGATGGCGGCTTCTGAAATTTTTCAGCCGGATACCTCCGGCGGTAACAAGGCGCACCTCTACCAAACGGCAGAGCGGTAGGATCCTGTTCGTGACGCCAAGTTGTCGCGGGCGGGGAGGAGGGTGTCAGAAAACTACGCTCACCCCTTCTGCTCGGGTCCGGCGGTTGCTGCTCAGTGGTGGCTCGAGCTGTGGGCCGGATCCCGGGGGTTCTCGAGCGGCACTCCTCGCCCGTGATTGAAAGGGGGGTTGTTGGGTGTGGGGATAGTTTATTGTCCGTGATGCCACCCACGGTTGTGGTGATTGTGGTGATGCCACCCCCCTGACAGTTGCGCCCGGGGCAGATGCACCGCCAGACTCCCTACATACACCTCTGGGTAGTAGGACTGCTACACTCATAAAGGCTGTTCACTAAGTGCAAGGGCTGAAAAAAATTAGAGGGGGAAACTGCAATACCCCCTGGAAGACTTGTAGAGGAGGGCCTGTGACAACATTATTTGACCATTTTTAAGGAATGGGTCTCCTACACTCCCTGACAGAAGTTCTGTCGCTTATCCATGTTATGTAAATAAAAGCTTATAACCTGACTTTAAATTCATCCATTGGTTTTTATAAATTACTCTTTTGAAAGCTGAAACCCTCCCAAATTTGGTTTAGGTTCTGAAAATAAAGTTGCCGCAAAGCTGAAATATGAAGATGAAAGCATTTATTGGGATTTGAAGTCTCACGCTTACACATGCAAGGCCACCAGCTTACCACTAGACCATGGAAGGGACATGGGAAATACAGCTTCCCCTACTTCCCTTGATCCTATAGCCATAACGGACACAACAGGGCAAAATTAAAGAAATACACACAACACCTGCTCTTTCCATTCAGTTGAAACAGATAGGCATCACCTTAGACCATTCAACTAGCCAATTGGACCATAACACAGCAAATATCTCAGAGCGTCGATTGGGATATGAAATCCCAAGCTCACACATGCAAGGCCACCAGCTTACCACTAAACCATAGAACGGACATGGGAAGTACAGCTTTCCCTACTTCCCTTGATCCTCTAGCCATAACAGACGCAACATAAAAGAAATACACACGACGCCTGCTCTCTCCTTTCAATGGAAACAGATAAGCGTCATCATAGTCCAGTCAACTAGCCTATTGGACCATGACACAGCAAATATCGAGAAGTGTCCATTGGGATTCAAACTCCCAAACTCACACATCCAAGACTACTAACTTACCACTAGACCATGGGAAGTACAGCTTCCCCTACTTCCCTTGATCTTATAGCCATAATAGACCTGTCCTGGCGTCCCTGCTTTTATAGCTGCAGCTACATGCAGCCAGCCGCCATCGTGTCCCCCTTAGCTCTTTCCGGCCCCTCCTCTCTCAGGGCAGGGTTTTGGCCTTCGCGCCTCTGCTACTCGAGAAGACGCTCGAGCGGGAACTTTTCGCGCCAAAGATGGCGGCTTCTGAAATTTGCGGTAACAAGGCGCACCTCTACCAAACGGCAGAGCGGTAGGATCCTGTTCGTGACGCCAAGTTGTCGCGGGCGGGGAGGAGGGTGTCAGAAAACTACGCTCACCCCTTCTGCTCGGGTCCGGCGGTTGCTGCTCAGTGGTGGCTCGAGCTGTGGGCCGGATCCCGGGGGTTCTCGAGCGGCACTCCTCGCCCGTGAGTGAAAGGGGGGTTGTTGGGTGTGGGGATAGTTTATTGTCCGTGATGACACCCACGGTTGTGGTGATTTCACAACGGCTGCTCAATTTGGGGATCCCGGGGATGGTGATGCGGAGCAGCCAGGTGTTGTGTTGCCCCTCCGTGGGTAGGGGTTGGTGATCCCGGGGCCCGGTGATGAGGTGGGAGATGCAGGGCCTGGTGGGCGCAGGGACGCGGGGGCAGCGCTGTGCCTTGCGGCACTGTGGTACTCACTCAGCCTGAGACGTTGACACAGTTTTACGGTAAACCACACGGCTGGAAAGACGGTTCCCACGGACGGCTGCACTTGCTCTCCCAGTAGGTGACGGTGATGTCCCTTTTCCTTGCATCTTTGTTTCTGTGTTGGTAGCGATGGGTTCCCACCGGTAACCCGCTCCCCGGCTTCAAGCTGGACCGGAGGAGCTCTACTCTTTGCCCGCAGGCGCTGGCCCTGAGAAACTGGTGCCCTGGCGGTGGCGGTGTTTCTACTACAATGGTTGGGCTGTTGCCTTCAATCGGGACTTGGTTGTTGGGGGATCTGCGTCCCCTTCACTGACGGATTTGGCAAATTATGGCGACTCCAAGCCTTGCCGGGGTCCGAGAGGCCCCTGCCCTGGTGCTGACTGTCCTTTGGTACACTGCTCCAGACCGCCGGGCCACTACCCGTCCGCGGTCCTTCCAGGAACTTCCAAACGGTCCCCCTCCAGACAGTCACCGCCGTTGCTGACCTTGCTGACCCTGTCCTGCACACAGCTGGACTCACTTCAGGCTTTCTTTTCTGTCACCTTTCACTTTCCTTCAACTTCTCCTACTCCTCCTTTACCACTTCCACTTCACTTCCTTTCACTTTCACCTCCTAAACTGCACTGACTGGTTTCTCCCGCCTCCAGAGCTGTGTCCTCCTCGGTGGGTGGAGCCAACTGCCTGGCCCACCCCCTGGTGTGAACATCAGCCCCTGGAGGAAGGCAACAAGGATTTTTGGTTAGCTTTGATGTACCTAACTGGGGTGTAGGGTGTGTTGGTGCAATGACCTGTGACCCCTGGCTTGCCCAGGGTGTCACACGGACAATGAAAAAACTGCAAAAAATTAGAAGGAAGAGGGACTTCAATAAAACCTGTATAAAGGCCCCGTCACACTAAGCAACATCGCTAGCAACATCGCTGCTAATGAACAACTTTTGTGACGTAGCAGCAATGTTGCTAGTGATGTCGCTGTGTGTGACATCCAGCAACAACCTGGCCCCTGTTGTGAGGTCGTTGGTTGTTGCTGAATGTCCTGGGCCATTTTTTAGTTGTTGCTGTCCCGCTGTGAAGCACAGATCGCTGTGTGTGACAGCAACAACTAAATGTGCAGGCAGCAGGAGCCGGCTTCTGCGGAGGCTGGTAACCACAGTAAACATCGGGTAACCAAGAAGCCCTGTCCTTGGTTACCCGATATTTACCTTCGTTACCAGCCTCCGCCGCTCTCACTGTCAGTGCCGGCTCCTGCTCTGTGCACATGTAGCTGCAGGACACATCGGCTTAATTAACCCGATGTGTGCTGTAGTTAGGAGAGCAGGGAGCCAGCGCTAAGTGGTGTGCGTTGCTCCCTGCTCTGTGCACATTTAGCTGCAGTACACATCGGGTAATTAACCCAATGTGTGCTGTAACTAGGAGAGCAGGGAGCCAGCGCTCAGTGTGCGCTGCTCCCTGCTCTCTGCACGTGTAGCTGCGTGCGCTGGTAACCAAGGTAAATATCGGGTTGGTTACCCGATATTTACCTTAGTTACCAAGCGCAGCATCTTCCACGCGGCGCTGGGGGCTGATCACTGGTTGCTGGTGAGCTCACCAGCAACTCATGTAGCGACGCTCCAGCGATCCCTGCCAGGTCAGGTTGCTGGTGGGATCGCTGGAGCGTCGCAGTGTGACATCTCGCCAGCAACCTCCTAGCAACTTACCAGCGATCCCTATCGTTGTTGGGATCGCTGGTAAGTTGTTTAGTGTGACTGGACCTTTAGACAAAAAGGAGGGTTTTATACACAACCTGAAAAACCCTTTAGGTAGTACAGAGGTGTATCTAGGCTTTCCAGCACTCGGGGCAAGAATTCAGTTTGGCCCCCTCCGCCCACCTAGCAGTTTGGGTGGTCGTCATGGGACCAATCATTCATATGTGATTTGCACTTACAGTCACGTGATAACGAGGTTCTCTTCATAATTCTCTCAATGTTCAATGAGAAACGTAGGAAGAAAAGCTAATTTTCACATGCAAGTATGAAAATGACATATGAGTGTAGTGGCCATGTGGTGACTGCTGGAACCAGGAAGCAGAGCTGAATTGTGACAGTGAGAATATTACACATTGTTAGAACTGAGGATACTACACTGCTTAATTTTGTAATTAAAGGGGTTGTCCAGATTAGAGATGAAAGTCTGCAGTGACTCTATCCATGACTTCAGGCTTCAGTCTTTAAATGCATGCTCTGCACACTTTTACAATTCTCTGATGCCAGTGACGAGAGTGGACGATCATATGAGTACAAGTATGAGATTTGTATTCTTCTGGCCACATTCTGATTTGATGTGTCCAGCCTAGGTCACTTTCTTTTCATTAAGCATGTTTGTTCAGCACGTGACCACATCTATGTAAATCGCATACTTACAGCTTCGTAACCTCCCACTGTCACCGCCAGCAGAACTCAGAAGTCTGCAGTCACAGAGAGTGACACATGGAGTGACTGCAGGCTCATCACAAACTTGGACAACCCCTTCAATGCTCTCAACAACATAAGTAAAAACATAGTAACCCTTAACTGGTCAGACGGCACAAGACTTTATTAAAGAGATTGTCCACTACTTTAACACTGATGGCCTTTCCTTAGGATTGATCACCAATGTCCGATTGGTCAGGATCCGGCACCTGGCACGCCAGCCAATCGCCTGTTCTAGGTGCCGTGCCGGTGGTGGTAGGTGACAGGAAGTGCTCAGTTCTGCATCTGCTCCGTCTTCTGATAGTGGCAGCAGCCTCTTATTAAAATCAATGAAGCAGAGGTGCAGGACACTATCAGAGGGCAAAGCAGATCCAGAAATATGCATTTCCAGTCACCTGCACCAAGACCAGCTGATCAGTGGGGTCCCACTGCGCTCAGATCAGAAGCAATGCGCAAGTGAGACCGAGGCCTAATGATGGGACATAGTATCACAAATAAACATTTACATTCACGTACCTTATAGATGATGTTGTCTCTGAGTCATTTATTTCTATTCTTAACCTTGTCCTGACGCCATGATGACTTTTCACATTCACATCTCGTCTCTGCAGATTTCCATCTTCTCCAGTCTTCTGCAGCACACACCGGCATGATACTCCTAAAAATAGCAGAATGATTATTATACTTCTATTTAAAAATATCTGCCCTACACTGTTATCCCAGAATAAATAATGACCCCTCACTGTGTTCTCTGCACAAACTATGACCCCACACTGTCCCTCTTATGGTACATGCCCTCCACAGTGCCCTCTCTTTTCCATACTGAGCCCTTTCACACTGTCCTTTTACACTGTGTCCCTTCATACTACCCAGTTTTTATACTGTGATCTCTCATCACACAGCACTCCTCGCTATGGCCTCACTGTCCTCCCATTCTTCCCATCTCCATACCGTCCCCCTTCACTACTCAGTCTCTATTCTGTGCCCCCTTACATTTCTCTCATCTTTTACTGTCTCATCACTACCTCCTGCGTGTCCATACACTTTGCCACCTCACTCCCCATCCTACCCACTTGCTCCGTATACTATGTCACTTTTTATTCTGTGTCCTCAAAATTTCTTTCCCGTTTTCTCCCTATACCATGTCCGTATACATTCCAACAATCGCTCCACATACTATGTCTGTATACATCACCACTCATCCACTCTTTCCCCACACATGACCCTTCATCCTCTCTCTCCCCACACATGACCCCTGTTAGGGCCAGGTGGACGGGCAGACCCAGGAGGTGGATCCACTGGGCCGAACTCCTCATTGAAGGCAAGGGGTTTGCACCATTTTTACCTTCTAACCAGTGAAGTGTCCTTTTCTGTCTTTTTGACCATTACCTCTTTTAAAATCGGTTTTATATTTATGTGATTTTAATATTTGTTTATGATATTTTATATTTGGATATGTTGGTTTGGGGTTTTTTCTGGTTTTAACACTGTTGTTCTCTATTTTAATTTTATAGTTTTTTTCTACTTACCGATGGGCTTTTTCTGGGGCTGCAGTATTTATTCGGATGGGAGTTGAGCGATCCTTTACTGGAAAATAAAAGAAAGAAATAGAGAATTATGCATTTGATATGCAGATTTATGTATTATATATATATTTCATGCTCTATATATGATTTTGGTACTCATGTTAATTAATTTCTCTTTGGATTTTCTTATTTTTTCTCGTTTTATCCTGATTATACACAATGAATTTTCTATTTATTGGCATTATTATTATTATTATTATTTATTTATAGAGCACCATTAATTCCATGGTGCTGTACATGAGAAGGGGGTTACATACAAAATACGTATACAAGTTACAGTAGACAGACTAGTACAGAGGGAAGAGGGCCCTACCCTTGCGGGCTTACATTCTATAGGATTATGGGGAGGAGACAATAGGTGGGGTGTAGGTCAGGCGGCAGCTCCGCACGGTGGTCGGGCGGCAGCTCCGCACGGTGGTCGGGCGGCAGCTCCGCACGGTGGTCGGGCGGCAGCTCCGCACGGTGGTCGGGCGGCAGCTCCGCACGGTGGTCGGGCGGCAGCTCCGCACGGTGGTCGGGCGGCAGCGAGTTCATTGTAGATTGTAGGCATTTCGGAACAGGTGCGTTTTCAGGTTCCGTTTGAAGTTTGCAAGGGTAGGGGATAGTCTGACGTGTTGAGGCAGCGAGTTCCAGGAGACTGGGGATGCTCGGGAGAAGTCTTGGAGTCGGTTGTGTGAGGAGCGAATGAGAGAGGAGGAGAGGAGGAGATCTTGGGAGGACCGGAGGTGACGTGTTGGAGTGTAGTGGGAGAGTAGTTCGGAGATGTACGGAGGGGAAAGATTATGCACAGCTTTGTAGGTCAGTGTTAGAAGTTTGAATTGGATACGGTGGAAGATTGGAAGCCAGTGGAGGGACATGCAGAGAGGAGAAGCGGGGTGGTATTGAGGAGAGAGGTGGATAAGTCAGGCAGCAGAGTTAAGGATGGACTGGAGAGGGGCAAGCGTGTTGGCAGGGAGGCCACAGAGGAGGATGTTACAGTAGTCGAGGCGGGAGATTATGAGGGCATGCACTAGCATTTTAGTTGATTGCAAATTGAGGAAAGGGCGGATTCTGCAAATATTTTTGAGTTGAAGACGGCAGGAGGTGGTGAGGGATTGGATGTGTGGTATGAAGGATAAGGCAGAGTCAAAGGTCACTCCGAGGCAGCGAACTTTGGGTACTGGCGAGAGCGTGGTGTTATTTATTGTAATAGATAGATTAGGTGGAGAGTGTAGGTGAGACGGAGGAAAGATGATTAGTTCAGTTTTGGCCACATTGAGCTTTAGGAAGCGAGAGGAGAAGAAGGAGGATATAGCAGATAGACATTTCGGGATTTTGGACAGCAGAGATGTGGCATCTGGGCCAGAGAGGTAGATCTGGGTGTCGTCGGCATATAGGTGGTATTGGAAGCCATGGGACTTTATGAGTTGTCCCAGGCCAAATGTGTAGATAGAGAAAAGTAGGGGTCCTAGGACAGAGCCTTGAGGGACGCCAACAGAGAGATGGTGGGATGAAGAGGTTGTGTGGGAGTGGGAGACACTAAAAGTGCGATTTGAGAGGTATGAAGAGATCCAAGAGAGGGCAAGATCTCTGACACCAAGGGAAGAGAGGGTCTGTAATAGGAGGGAGTGGTCAACGGTATCGAAGGCTGAGGACAGGTCTAGGAGTAGGAGTATAGAGAAGTGCTTGTTCGCTTTGGCAGTAAGCAAGTCATTTGTGATTTTAGTCAGGGCAGTTTCGGTGGAGTGATGTGGACGGAAGCCGGACTGTAGGTTGTCAAAGAGAGCGTTAGAGGAGAGGTGGGAGGAAAGTTCAGCATGGACATGCTGTTCCAGGAGTTTTGAGGCAAGTGGGAGTAGTGATATGGGGCGGTAGCTGGTAGTAGAGGTTGGATCGAGGGAAGGTTTCTTTAGGATAGGTGTGACTGTTGCATGTTTAAAGGCAGAGGGGAAGGTTCCAGTCGTTAAAGATAGGTTGAAGAGATGGGTTAAGGCTGGAATAAGGATGGTGGTGAGGTTGGGAAGGAGGTGGGATGGCATGGGGTCAAGTGCGCAGGTGGTGAGGTGCGCTTTTGAGAGCAGACGTGCAAGCTCTCCTTCGGTGATGGTGGGGAGGAAGTTTATGGGGGAGGGGCAGTGGTCAGCTACATGAAGGGGTTGTGGTGGCTGAGCAGAGAAGACTTGCCTTATTAGGTCGATTTTTTCTTGGAAATAGGTGGCAAAGTCTTCTGCAGAAATGAGGGAGGTTGGAGGGGGCAGTGGTGGGCGAAGGAGGGAGTTGAAAGTGTTGAATAACTGTTTGGGGTTGTGTGTTAGAGAGGATATGAGGTTTCTGAAGTAATCGTGTTTAGCGGAGGTGAGGACTGAACGAAATGTGTGAATTGCATTTTTGAATGTGGTGAAGTCTTCCTGGGAGTGCGTTTTCTTCCACCGCCGCTCTGCAGCCCTAGACCTTTGCCTAAGTTTTTTAGTGAGGCTGTTGTGCCAGGGCTGTCTATTGATTCGTCTCACTCTGCCATGCACAAGGGGAGCGACTGAATCAATGGCTGATGTGAGGGTGGTGTTGTAGAAAGTGGTGGCGCTGTCTGTGTCGTGGAGGGACGATATGGAGGACAGTGGGAGGATAGAGTCGGCGAGGGTGTGCATGTTGAGGTGTGCAAGGTTTCTGCGGGGATGTGCTAGGTGCTGGACAGGGGGGGTAGGTGAGGAGGACAGGGCTGAAAAGGTCAGAAGATGGTGGTCAGATAGGGGGAGGGGGGAAGTTGTGAAGTCAGAAAGGGGACAGAGGCGGGTGAAGATGAGGTCTAGTGTGTTTCCATCTTTGTGGGTGGCAGAGGTGGACCACTGAGTTAAGCCAAAAGACGAAGCAAGGGAGAGGAGTTTGGAAGCAGCTTGTTGGCGAGTGTCAGTGGGGATGTTGAAGTCACCCATGATGATGGTGGGAATGTCAGCAGAGAGAAAGTGTAGAAGCCAGGCAGAGAAGTGGTCGAGGAAGGCAGTGGTTGCGCCCGGGGGTCTGTATATGACAGCCACTTGGAGGTTGGAGGGAGAATAGATTCGGACAGAGTGCACTTCAAAGGAAGGCAGGTCGAGGGAGGGTAGAGGTGGGATTGTGGTGAAGTTGTAATTGTTAGAAAGAAGGAGGCCCACTCCTCCACCTTGTCTATTGCCAGGGCGAGGAGTGTGGGAGAAGTGCAGGCCACCGTAGCATAGTGCAGCTGGGGAGGCAGAGTTGGATGGTGTCAGCCATGTTTCGGTGATGCCTAGAAAGGATAGATTGCTGGAGGTAAAGAGATCGTGAATGATGTGCAGTTTATTACACACTGAACGGGCATTCCAGAGCGCTCCTGAGAGAGGGGGCGGCAGAGTGGGTGAGAGGGGAATAGTTTTTATGT
The DNA here is from genome assembly GCF_048569485.1 of Anomaloglossus baeobatrachus. Taxonomy (NCBI): domain Eukaryota; kingdom Metazoa; phylum Chordata; class Amphibia; order Anura; family Aromobatidae; genus Anomaloglossus; species Anomaloglossus baeobatrachus. The sequence goes on from NW_027444978.1 coordinate 121,259, forward strand.
TGGATAGATTGCGGTAGTTACTATTATGTGGAGAGTGGTGGGTGGGTGATAAAGAGGGGTGTACCATCCACGGGGGGCCAGGATTGGGGGCTATGTCACCAGCAGTGAGAAGGAGTAGAGAAAGGGAGAGCAGGTGGGAGAAGGAGAGTGGACGGCATGGTCTGCGCGATATTAGGAGCGATCTGAGGTTCAGGAGTAGGTCAGCAGATGAGGACAGATGAGAAGGCAGGAGGGAGGGGGAGATGAATATTTGTTTAGAGGGAGCTGGGGTGTGCGGATAGTGAAGGAGAGTGAGGAGGAGAGGGGCAAAGACTGTGAGGGCATAGGTGAACATGGTGGGGGTAGTGTGGTAAGTATATGATTTAACAGGTAAGTTGTGTCAGTGGAAAACTTGGTTAGAAAGAGATGAAGTTTACCTTCTGGTCATGTCTGGTTCATTTCTGGTATATTTCTGACACTTATGAGGCACTTATCCAGAGGCACGCACACAGACCACGGTCATAGACCTAGTGCAGTACTTATATACATGTCTCATTGACCCAGATGAACATCAGCTGACCAGCAGGGGTGAGGCACATGAAAGAATTACAAACAGGTAGGAAGCACAAAAGCAAAGGGACTTTAAATGTGTATGCAGGTGAGGAGATTAAAGTCAAGTCAGGAAATTCAGATGCATAGAACAACTGGACGGTCATACCTGTGAATGAGACAGATGGATTGTCAGAATCAGAGATGAATGGGGACCATGGAGAGTTAGGCCATAGAATTACATTTCATTTCTGGTATATTTCTGACACTTATGAGGCACTTATCCAGAGGCACGCACACAGACCACGGTCATAGACCTAGTGCAGTACTTATATACATGTCTCATTGACCCAGATGAACATCAGCTGACCAGCAGGGGTGAGGCACATGAAAGAATTACAAACAGGTAGGAAGCACAAAAGCAAAGGGACTTTAAATGTGTATGCAGGTGAGGAGATTAAAGTCAAGTCAGGAAATTCAGATGCATAGAACAACTGGACGGTCATACCTGTGAATGAGACAGATGGATTGTCAGAATCAGAGATGAATGGGGACCATGGAGAGTTAGGCCATAGAATTACATTTCATTTCTGGTATATTTCTGACACTTATGAGGCACTTATCCAGAGGCACGCACACAGACCACGGTCATAGACCTAGTGCAGTACTTATATACATGTCTCATTGACCCAGATGAACATCAGCTGACCAGCAGGGGTGAGGCACATGAAAGAATTACAAACAGGTAGGAAGCACAAAAGCAAAGGGACTTTAAATGTGTATGCAGGTGAGGAGATTAAAGTCAAGTCAGGAAATTCAGATGCATAGAACAACTGGACGGTCATACCTGTGAATGAGACAGATGGATTGTCAGAATCAGAGATGAATGGGGACCATGGAGAGTTAGGCCATAGAATTACATTTCATTTCTGGTATATTTCTGACACTTATGAGGCACTTATCCAGAGGCACGCACACAGACCACGGTCATAGACCTAGTGCAGTACTTATATACATGTCTCATTGACCCAGATGAACATCAGCTGACCAGCAGGGGTGAGGCACATGAAAGAATTACAAACAGGTAGGAAGCACAAAAGCAAAGGGACTTTAAATGTGTATGCAGGTGAGGAGATTAAAGTCAAGTCAGGAAATTCAGATGCATAGAACAACTGGACGGTCATACCTGTGAATGAGACAGATGGATTGTCAGAATCAGAGATGAATGGGGACCATGGAGAGTTAGGCCATAGAATTACATTTCATTTCTGGTATATTTCTGACACTTATGAGGCACTTATCCAGAGGCACGCACACAGACCACGGTCATAGACCTAGTGCAGTACTTATATACATGTCTCATTGACCCAGATGAACATCAGCTGACCAGCAGGGGTGAGGCACATGAAAGAATTACAAACAGGTAGGAAGCACAAAAGCAAAGGGACTTTAAATGTGTATGCAGGTGAGGAGATTAAAGTCAAGTCAGGAAATTCAGATGCATAGAACAACTGGACGGTCATACCTGTGAATGAGACAGATGGATTGTCAGAATCAGAGATGAATGGGGACCATGGAGAGTTAGGCCATAGAATTACATTTCATTTCTGGTATATTTCTGACACTTATGAGGCACTTATCCAGAGGCACGCACACAGACCACGGTCATAGACCTAGTGCAGTACTTATATACATGTCTCATTGACCCAGATGAACATCAGCTGACCAGCAGGGGTGAGGCACATGAAAGAATTACAAACAGGTAGGAAGCACAAAAGCAAAGGGACTTTAAATGTGTATGCAGGTGAGGAGATTAAAGTCAAGTCAGGAAATTCAGATGCATAGAACAACTGGACGGTCATACCTGTGAATGAGACAGATGGATTGTCAGAATCAGAGATGAATGGGGACCATGGAGAGTTAGGCCATAGAATTACATTTCATTTCTGGTATATTTCTGACACTTATGAGGCACTTATCCAGAGGCACGCACACAGACCACGGTCATAGACCTAGTGCAGTACTTATATACATGTCTCATTGACCCAGATGAACATCAGCTGACCAGCAGGGGTGAGGCACATGAAAGAATTACAAACAGGTAGGAAGCACAAAAGCAAAGGGACTTTAAATGTGTATGCAGGTGAGGAGATTAAAGTCAAGTCAGGAAATTCAGATGCATAGAACAACTGGACGGTCATACCTGTGAATGAGACAGATGGATTGTCAGAATCAGAGATGAATGGGGACCATGGAGAGTTAGGCCATAGAATTACATTTCATTTCTGGTATATTTCTGACACTTATGAGGCACTTATCCAGAGGCACGCACACAGACCACGGTCATAGACCTAGTGCAGTACTTATATACATGTCTCATTGACCCAGATGAACATCAGCTGACCAGCAGGGGTGAGGCACATGAAAGAATTACAAACAGGTAGGAAGCACAAAAGCAAAGGGACTTTAAATGTGTATGAAGGTGAGGAGATTAAAGTCAAGTCAGGAAATTCAGATGCATAGAACAACTGGACGGTCATACCAAAAGCAAAGGGACTTTAAATGTGTATGCAGGTGAGGAGATTAAAGTCAAGTCAGGAAATTCAGATGCATAGAACAACTGGACGGTCATACCAAAAGCAAAGGGACTTTAAATGTGTATGCAGGTGAGGAGATTAAAGTCAAGTCAGGAAATTCAGATGCATAGAACAACTGGACGGTCATACCTGTGAATGAGACAGATGGATTGTCAGAATCAGAGATGAATGGGGACCATGGAGAGTTAGGCCATAGAATTACATTTCATTTCTGGTATATTTCTGACACTTATGAGGCACTTATCCAGAGGCACGCACACAGACCACGGTCATAGACCTAGTGCAGTACTTATATACATGTCTCATTGACCCAGATGAACATCAGCTGACCAGCAGGGGTGAGGCACATGAAAGAATTACAAACAGGTAGGAAGCACAAAAGCAAAGGGACTTTAAATGTGTATGCAGGTGAGGAGATTAAAGTCAAGTCAGGAAATTCAGATGCATAGAACAACTGGACGGTCATACCTGTGAATGAGACAGATGGATTGTCAGAATCAGAGATGAATGGGGACCATGGAGAGTTAGGCCATAGAATTACATTTCATTTCTGGTATATTTCTGACACTTATGAGGCACTTATCCAGAGGCACGCACACAGACCACGGTCATAGACCTAGTGCAGTACTTATATACATGTCTCATTGACCCAGATGAACATCAGCTGACCAGCAGGGGTGAGGCACATGAAAGAATTACAAACAGGTAGGAAGCACAAAAGCAAAGGGACTTTAAATGTGTATGCAGGTGAGGAGATTAAAGTCAAGTCAGGAAATTCAGATGCATAGAACAACTGGACGGTCATACCTGTGAATGAGACAGATGGATTGTCAGAATCAGAGATGAATGGGGACCATGGAGAGTTAGGCCATAGAATTACATTTCATTTCTGGTATATTTCTGACACTTATGAGGCACTTATCCAGAGGCACGCACACAGACCACGGTCATAGACCTAGTGCAGTACTTATATACATGTCTCATTGACCCAGATGAACATCAGCTGACCAGCAGGGGTGAGGCACATGAAAGAATTACAAACAGGTAGGAAGCACAAAAGCAAAGGGACTTTAAATGTGTATGCAGGTGAGGAGATTAAAGTCAAGTCAGGAAATTCAGATGCATAGAACAACTGGACGGTCATACCTGTGAATGAGACAGATGGATTGTCAGAATCAGAGATGAATGGGGACCATGGAGAGTTAGGCCATAGAATTACATTTCATTTCTGGTATATTTCTGACACTTATGAGGCACTTATCCAGAGGCACGCACACAGACCACGGTCATAGACCTAGTGCAGTACTTATATACATGTCTCATTGACCCAGATGAACATCAGCTGACCAGCAGGGGTGAGGCACATGAAAGAATTACAAACAGGTAGGAAGCACAAAAGCAAAGGGACTTTAAATGTGTATGCAGGTGAGGAGATTAAAGTCAAGTCAGGAAATTCAGATGCATAGAACAACTGGACGGTCATACCTGTGAATGAGACAGATGGATTGTCAGAATCAGAGATGAATGGGGACCATGGAGAGTTAGGCCATAGAATTACATTTCATTTCTGGTATATTTCTGACACTTATGAGGCACTTATCCAGAGGCACGCACACAGACCACGGTCATAGACCTAGTGCAGTACTTATATACATGTCTCATTGACCCAGATGAACATCAGCTGACCAGCAGGGGTGAGGCACATGAAAGAATTACAAACAGGTAGGAAGCACAAAAGCAAAGGGACTTTAAATGTGTATGCAGGTGAGGAGATTAAAGTCAAGTCAGGAAATTCAGATGCATAGAACAACTGGACGGTCATACCTGTGAATGAGACAGATGGATTGTCAGAATCAGAGATGAATGGGGACCATGGAGAGTTAGGCCATAGAATTACATTTCATTTCTGGTATATTTCTGACACTTATGAGGCACTTATCCAGAGGCACGCACACAGACCACGGTCATAGACCTAGTGCAGTACTTATATACATGTCTCATTGACCCAGATGAACATCAGCTGACCAGCAGGGGTGAGGCACATGAAAGAATTACAAACAGGTAGGAAGCACAAAAGCAAAGGGACTTTAAATGTGTATGCAGGTGAGGAGATTAAAGTCAAGTCAGGAAATTCAGATGCATAGAACAACTGGACGGTCATACCTGTGAATGAGACAGATGGATTGTCAGAATCAGAGATGAATGGGGACCATGGAGAGTTAGGCCATAGAATTACATTTCATTTCTGGTATATTTCTGACACTTATGAGGCACTTATCCAGAGGCACGCACACAGACCACGGTCATAGACCTAGTGCAGTACTTATATACATGTCTCATTGACCCAGATGAACATCAGCTGACCAGCAGGGGTGAGGCACATGAAAGAATTACAAACAGGTAGGAAGCACAAAAGCAAAGGGACTTTAAATGTGTATGCAGGTGAGGAGATTAAAGTCAAGTCAGGAAATTCAGATGCATAGAACAACTGGACGGTCATACCTGTGAATGAGACAGATGGATTGTCAGAATCAGAGATGAATGGGGACCATGGAGAGTTAGGCCATAGAATTACATTTTATTTCTGGTATATTTCTGACACTTATGAGGCACTTATCCAGAGGCACGCACACAGACCACGGTCATAGACCTAGTGCAGTACTTATATACATGTCTCATTGACCCAGATGAACATCAGCTGACCAGCAGGGGTGAGGCACATGAAAGAATTACAAACAGGTAGGAAGCACAAAAGCAAAGGGACTTTAAATGTGTATGCAGGTGAGGAGATTAAAGTCAAGTCAGGAAATTCAGATGCATAGAACAACTGGACGGTCATACCTGTGAATGAGACAGATGGATTGTCAGAATCAGAGATGAATGGGGACCATGGAGAGTTAGGCCATAGAATTACATTTCATTTCTGGTATATTTCTGACACTTATGAGGCACTTATCCAGAGGCACGCACACAGACCACGGTCATAGACCTAGTGCAGTACTTATATACATGTCTCATTGACCCAGATGAACATCAGCTGACCAGCAGGGGTGAGGCACATGAAAGAATTACAAACAGGTAGGAAGCACAAAAGCAAAGGGACTTTAAATGTGTATGCAGGTGAGGAGATTAAAGTCAAGTCAGGAAATTCAGATGCATAGAACAACTGGACGGTCATACCTGTGAATGAGACAGATGGATTGTCAGAATCAGAGATGAATGGGGACCATGGAGAGTTAGGCCATAGAATTACATTTCATTTCTGGTATATTTCTGACACTTATGAGGCACTTATCCAGAGGCACGCACACAGACCACGGTCATAGACCTAGTGCAGTACTTATATACATGTCTCATTGACCCAGATGAACATCAGCTGACCAGCAGGGGTGAGGCACATGAAAGAATTACAAACAGGTAGGAAGCACAAAAGCAAAGGGACTTTAAATGTGTATGCAGGTGAGGAGATTAAAGTCAAGTCAGGAAATTCAGATGCATAGAACAACTGGACGGTCATACCTGTGAATGAGACAGATGGATTGTCAGAATCAGAGATGAATGGGGACCATGGAGAGTTAGGCCATAGAATTACATTTCATTTCTGGTATATTTCTGACACTTATGAGGCACTTATCCAGAGGCACGCACACAGACCACGGTCATAGACCTAGTGCTGTACTTATATACATGTCTCATTGACCCAGATGAACATCAGCTGACCAGCAGGGGTGAGGCACATGAAAGAATTACAAACAGGTAGGAAGCACAAAAGCAAAGGGACTTTAAATGTGTATGCAGGTGAGGAGATTAAAGTCAAGTCAGGAAATTCAGATGCATAGAACAACTGGACGGTCATACCAAAAGCAAAGGGACTTTAAATGTGTATGCAGGTGAGGAGATTAAAGTCAAGTCAGGAAATTCAGATGCATAGAACAACTGGACGGTCATACCTGTGAATGAGACAGATGGATTGTCAGAATCAGAGATGAATGGGGACCATGGAGAGTTAGGCCATAGAATTACATTTCATTTCTGGTATATTTCTGACACTTATGAGGCACTTATCCAGAGGCACGCACACAGACCACGGTCATAGACCTAGTGCAGTACTTATATACATGTCTCATTGACCCAGATGAACATCAGCTGACCAGCAGGGGTGAGGCACATGAAAGAATTACAAACAGGTAGGAAGCACAAAAGCAAAGGGACTTTAAATGTGTATGCAGGTGAGGAGATTAAAGTCAAGTCAGGAAATTCAGATGCATAGAACAACTGGACGGTCATACCAAAAGCAAAGGGACTTTAAATGTGTATGCAGGTGAGGAGATTAAAGTCAAGTCAGGAAATTCAGATGCATAGAACAACTGGACGGTCATACCAAAAGCAAAGGGACTTTAAATGTGTATGCAGGTGAGGAGATTAAAGTCAAGTCAGGAAATTCAGATGCATAGAACAACTGGACGGTCATACCAAAAGCAAAGGGACTTTAAATGTGTATGCAGGTGAGGAGATTAAAGTCAAGTCAGGAAATTCAGATGCATAGAACAACTGGACGGTCATACCAAAAGCAAAGGGACTTTAAATGTGTATGCAGGTGAGGAGATTAAAGTCAAGTCAGGAAATTCAGATGCATAGAACAACTGGACGGTCATACCTGTGAATGAGACAGATGGATTGTCAGAATCAGAGATGAATGGGGACCATGGAGAGTTAGGCCATAGAATTACATTTCATTTCTGGTATATTTCTGACACTTATGAGGCACTTATCCAGAGGCACGCACACAGACCACGGTCATAGACCTAGTGCAGTACTTATATACATGTCTCATTGACCCAGATGAACATCAGCTGACCAGCAGGGGTGAGGCACATGAAAGAATTACAAACAGGTAGGAAGCACAAAAGCAAAGGGACTTTAAATGTGTATGCAGGTGAGGAGATTAAAGTCAAGTCAGGAAATTCAGATGCATAGAACAACTGGACGGTCATACCTGTGAATGAGACAGATGGATTGTCAGAATCAGAGATGAATGGGGACCATGGAGAGTTAGGCCATAGAATTACATTTCATTTCTGGTATATTTCTGACACTTATGAGGCACTTATCCAGAGGCACGCACACACACCACGGTCATAGACCTAGTGCAGTACTTATATACATGTCTCATTGACCCAGATGAACATCAGCTGACCAGCAGGGGTGAGGCACATGAAAGAATTACAAACAGGTAGGAAGCACAAAAGCAAAGGGACTTTAAATGTGTATGCAGGTGAGGAGATTAAAGTCAAGTCAGGAAATTCAGATGCATAGAACAACTGGACGGTCATACCAAAAGCAAAGGGACTTTAAATGTGTATGCAGGTGAGGAGATTAAAGTCAAGTCAGGAAATTCAGATGCATAGAACAACTGGACGGTCATACCTGTGAATGAGACAGATGGATTGTCAGAATCAGAGATGAATGGGGACCATGGAGAGTTAGGCCATAGAATTACATTTCATTTCTGGTATATTTCTGACACTTATGAGGCACTTATCCAGAGGCACGCACACAGACCACGGTCATAGACCTAGTGCAGTACTTATATACATGTCTCATTGACCCAGATGAACATCAGCTGACCAGCAGGGGTGAGGCACATGAAAGAATTACAAACAGGTAGGAAGCACAAAAGCAAAGGGACTTTAAATGTGTATGCAGGTGAGGAGATTAAAGTCAAGTCAGGAAATTCAGATGCATAGAACAACTGGACGGTCATACCAAAAGCAAAGGGACTTTAAATGTGTATGCAGGTGAGGAGATTAAAGTCAAGTCAGGAAATTCAGATGCATAGAACAACTGGACGGTCATACCAAAAGCAAAGGGACTTTAAATGTGTATGCAGGTGAGGAGATTAAAGTCAAGTCAGGAAATTCAGATGCATAGAACAACTGGACGGTCATACCAAAAGCAAAGGGACTTTAAATGTGTATGCAGGTGAGGAGATTAAAGTCAAGTCAGGAAATTCAGATGCATAGAACAACTGGACGGTCATACCTGTGAATGAGACAGATGGATTGTCAGAATCAGAGATGAATGGGGACCATGGAGAGTTAGGCCATAGAATTACATTTCATTTCTGGTATATTTCTGACACTTATGAGGCACTTATCCAGAGGCACGCACACAGACCACGGTCATAGACCTAGTGCAGTACTTATATACATGTCTCATTGACCCAGATGAACATCAGCTGACCAGCAGGGGTGAGGCACATGAAAGAATTACAAACAGGTAGGAAGCACAAAAGCAAAGGGACTTTAAATGTGTATGCAGGTGAGGAGATTAAAGTCAAGTCAGGAAATTCAGATGCATAGAACAACTGGACGGTCATACCTGTGAATGAGACAGATGGATTGTCAGAATCAGAGATGAATGGGGACCATGGAGAGTTAGGCCATAGAATTACATTTCATTTCTGGTATATTTCTGACACTTATGAGGCACTTATCCAGAGGCACGCACACAGACCACGGTCATAGACCTAGTGCAGTACTTATATACATGTCTCATTGACCCAGATGAACATCAGCTGACCAGCAGGGGTGAGGCACATGAAAGAATTACAAACAGGTAGGAAGCACAAAAGCAAAGGGACTTTAAATGTGTATGCAGGTGAGGAGATTAAAGTCAAGTCAGGAAATTCAGATGCATAGAACAACTGGACGGTCATACCTGTGAATGAGACAGATGGATTGTCAGAATCAGAGATGAATGGGGACCATGGAGAGTTAGGCCATAGAATTACATTTCATTTCTGGTATATTTCTGACACTTATGAGGCACTTATCCAGAGGCACGCACACAGACCACGGTCATAGACCTAGTGCAGTACTTATATACATGTCTCATTGACCCAGATGAACATCAGCTGACCAGCAGGGGTGAGGCACATGAAAGAATTACAAACAGGTAGGAAGCACAAAAGCAAAGGGACTTTAAATGTGTATGCAGGTGAGGAGATTAAAGTCAAGTCAGGAAATTCAGATGCATAGAACAACTGGACGGTCATACCTGTGAATGAGACAGATGGATTGTCAGAATCAGAGATGAATGGGGACCATGGAGAGTTAGGCCATAGAATTACATTTCATTTCTGGTATATTTCTGACACTTATGAGGCACTTATCCAGAGGCACGCACACAGACCACGGTCATAGACCTAGTGCAGTACTTATATACATGTCTCATTGACCCAGATGAACATCAGCTGACCAGCAGGGGTGAGGCACATGAAAGAATTACAAACAGGTAGGAAGCACAAAAGCAAAGGGACTTTAAATGTGTATGCAGGTGAGGAGATTAAAGTCAAGTCAGGAAATTCAGATGCATAGAACAACTGGACGGTCATACCTGTGAATGAGACAGATGGATTGTCAGAATCAGAGATGAATGGGGACCATGGAGAGTTAGGCCATAGAATTACATTTCATTTCTGGTATATTTCTGACACTTATGAGGCACTTATCCAGAGGCACGCACACAGACCACGGTCATAGACCTAGTGCAGTACTTATATACATGTCTCATTGACCCAGATGAACATCAGCTGACCAGCAGGGGTGAGGCACATGAAAGAATTACAAACAGGTAGGAAGCACAAAAGCAAAGGGACTTTAAATGTGTATGCAGGTGAGGAGATTAAAGTCAAGTCAGGAAATTCAGATGCATAGAACAACTGGACGGTCATACCAAAAGCAAAGGGACTTTAAATGTGTATGCAGGTGAGGAGATTAAAGTCAAGTCAGGAAATTCAGATGCATAGAACAACTGGACGGTCATACCAAAAGCAAAGGGACTTTAAATGTGTATGCAGGTGAGGAGATTAAAGTCAAGTCAGGAAATTCAGATGCATAGAACAACTGGACGGTCATACCTGTGAATGAGACAGATGGATTGTCAGAATCAGAGATGAATGGGGACCATGGAGAGTTAGGCCATAGAATTACATTTCATTTCTGGTATATTTCTGACACTTATGAGGCACTTATCCAGAGGCACGCACACAGACCACGGTCATAGACCTAGTGCAGTACTTATATACATGTCTCATTGACCCAGATGAACATCAGCTGACCAGCAGGGGTGAGGCACATGAAAGAATTACAAACAGGTAGGAAGCACAAAAGCAAAGGGACTTTAAATGTGTATGCAGGTGAGGAGATTAAAGTCAAGTCAGGAAATTCAGATGCATAGAACAACTGGACGGTCATACCTGTGAATGAGACAGATGGATTGTCAGAATCAGAGATGAATGGGGACCATGGAGAGTTAGGCCATAGAATTACATTTCATTTCTGGTATATTTCTGACACTTATGAGGCACTTATCCAGAGGCACGCACACAGACCACGGTCATAGACCTAGTGCAGTACTTATATACATGTCTCATTGACCCAGATGAACATCAGCTGACCAGCAGGGGTGAGGCACATGAAAGAATTACAAACAGGTAGGAAGCACAAAAGCAAAGGGACTTTAAATGTGTATGCAGGTGAGGAGATTAAAGTCAAGTCAGGAAATTCAGATGCATAGAACAACTGGACGGTCATACCAAAAGCAAAGGGACTTTAAATGTGTATGCAGGTGAGGAGATTAAAGTCAAGTCAGGAAATTCAGATGCATAGAACAACTGGACGGTCATACCTGTGAATGAGACAGATGGATTGTCAGAATCAGAGATGAATGGGGACCATGGAGAGTTAGGCCATAGAATTACATTTCATTTCTGGTATATTTCTGACACTTATGAGGCACTTATCCAGAGGCACGCACACAGACCACGGTCATAGACCTAGTGCAGTACTTATATACATGTCTCATTGACCCAGATGAACATCAGCTGACCAGCAGGGGTGAGGCACATGAAAGAATTACAAACAGGTAGGAAGCACAAAAGCAAAGGGACTTTAAATGTGTATGCAGGTGAGGAGATTAAAGTCAAGTCAGGAAATTCAGATGCATAGAACAACTGGACGGTCATACCTGTGAATGAGACAGATGGATTGTCAGAATCAGAGATGAATGGGGACCATGGAGAGTTAGGCCATAGAATTACATTTCATTTCTGGTATATTTCTGACACTTATGAGGCACTTATCCAGAGGCACGCACACAGACCACGGTCATAGACCTAGTGCAGTACTTATATACATGTCTCATTGACCCAGATGAACATCAGCTGACCAGCAGGGGTGAGGCACATGAAAGAATTACAAACAGGTAGGAAGCACAAAAGCAAAGGGACTTTAAATGTGTATGCAGGTGAGGAGATTAAAGTCAAGTCAGGAAATTCAGATGCATAGAACAACTGGACGGTCATACCTGTGAATGAGACAGATGGATTGTCAGAATCAGAGATGAATGGGGACCATGGAGAGTTAGGCCATAGAATTACATTTCATTTCTGGTATATTTCTGACACTTATGAGGCACTTATCCAGAGGCACGCACACAGACCACGGTCATAGACCTAGTGCAGTACTTATATACATGTCTCATTGACCCAGATGAACATCAGCTGACCAGCAGGGGTGAGGCACATGAAAGAATTACAAACAGGTAGGAAGCACAAAAGCAAAGGGACTTTAAATGTGTATGCAGGTGAGGAGATTAAAGTCAAGTCAGGAAATTCAGATGCATAGAACAACTGGACGGTCATACCTGTGAATGAGACAGATGGATTGTCAGAATCAGAGATGAATGGGGACCATGGAGAGTTAGGCCATAGAATTACATTTCATTTCTGGTATATTTCTGACACTTATGAGGCACTTATCCAGAGGCACGCACACAGACCACGGTCATAGACCTAGTGCAGTACTTATATACATGTCTCATTGACCCAGATGAACATCAGCTGACCAGCAGGGGTGAGGCACATGAAAGAATTACAAACAGGTAGGAAGCACAAAAGCAAAGGGACTTTAAATGTGTATGCAGGTGAGGAGATTAAAGTCAAGTCAGGAAATTCAGATGCATAGAACAACTGGACGGTCATACCTGTGAATGAGACAGATGGATTGTCAGAATCAGAGATGAATGGGGACCATGGAGAGTTAGGCCATAGAATTACATTTCATTTCTGGTATATTTCTGACACTTATGAGGCACTTATCCAGAGGCACGCACACAGACCACGGTCATAGACCTAGTGCAGTACTTATATACATGTCTCATTGACCCAGATGAACATCAGCTGACCAGCAGGGGTGAGGCACATGAAAGAATTACAAACAGGTAGGAAGCACAAAAGCAAAGGGACTTTAAATGTGTATGCAGGTGAGGAGATTAAAGTCAAGTCAGGAAATTCAGATGCATAGAACAACTGGACGGTCATACCTGTGAATGAGACAGATGGATTGTCAGAATCAGAGATGAATGGGGACCATGGAGAGTTAGGCCATAGAATTACATTTCATTTCTGGTATATTTCTGACACTTATGAGGCACTTATCCAGAGGCACGCACACAGACCACGGTCATAGACCTAGTGCAGTACTTATATACATGTCTCATTGACCCAGATGAACATCAGCTGACCAGCAGGGGTGAGGCACATGAAAGAATTACAAACAGGTAGGAAGCACAAAAGCAAAGGGACTTTAAATGTGTATGCAGGTGAGGAGATTAAAGTCAAGTCAGGAAATTCAGATGCATAGAACAACTGGACGGTCATACCTGTGAATGAGACAGATGGATTGTCAGAATCAGAGATGAATGGGGACCATGGAGAGTTAGGCCATAGAATTACATTTCATTTCTGGTATATTTCTGACACTTATGAGGCACTTATCCAGAGGCACGCACACAGACCACGGTCATAGACCTAGTGCAGTACTTATATACATGTCTCATTGACCCAGATGAACATCAGCTGACCAGCAGGGGTGAGGCACATGAAAGAATTACAAACAGGTAGGAAGCACAAAAGCAAAGGGACTTTAAATGTGTATGCAGGTGAGGAGATTAAAGTCAAGTCAGGAAATTCAGATGCATAGAACAACTGGACGGTCATACCTGTGAATGAGACAGATGGATTGTCAGAATCAGAGATGAATGGGGACCATGGAGAGTTAGGCCATAGAATTACATTTCATTTCTGGTATATTTCTGACACTTATGAGGCACTTATCCAGAGGCACGCACACAGACCACGGTCATAGACCTAGTGCAGTACTTATATACATGTCTCATTGACCCAGATGAACATCAGCTGACCAGCAGGGGTGAGGCACATGAAAGAATTACAAACAGGTAGGAAGCACAAAAGCAAAGGGACTTTAAATGTGTATGCAGGTGAGGAGATTAAAGTCAAGTCAGGAAATTCAGATGCATAGAACAACTGGACGGTCATACCTGTGAATGAGACAGATGGATTGTCAGAATCAGAGATGAATGGGGACCATGGAGAGTTAGGCCATAGAATTACATTTCATTTCTGGTATATTTCTGACACTTATGAGGCACTTATCCAGAGGCACGCACACAGACCACGGTCATAGACCTAGTGCAGTACTTATATACATGTCTCATTGACCCAGATGAACATCAGCTGACCAGCAGGGGTGAGGCACATGAAAGAATTACAAACAGGTAGGAAGCACAAAAGCAAAGGGACTTTAAATGTGTATGCAGGTGAGGAGATTAAAGTCAAGTCAGGAAATTCAGATGCATAGAACAACTGGACGGTCATACCTGTGAATGAGACAGATGGATTGTCAGAATCAGAGATGAATGGGGACCATGGAGAGTTAGGCCATAGAATTACATTTCATTTCTGGTATATTTCTGACACTTATGAGGCACTTATCCAGAGGCACGCACACAGACCACGGTCATAGACCTAGTGCAGTACTTATATACATGTCTCATTGACCCAGATGAACATCAGCTGACCAGCAGGGGTGAGGCACATGAAAGAATTACAAACAGGTAGGAAGCACAAAAGCAAAGGGACTTTAAATGTGTATGCAGGTGAGGAGATTAAAGTCAAGTCAGGAAATTCAGATGCATAGAACAACTGGACGGTCATACCTGTGAATGAGACAGATGGATTGTCAGAATCAGAGATGAATGGGGACCATGGAGAGTTAGGCCATAGAATTACATTTCATTTCTGGTATATTTCTGACACTTATGAGGCACTTATCCAGAGGCACGCACACAGACCACGGTCATAGACCTAGTGCAGTACTTATATACATGTCTCATTGACCCAGATGAACATCAGCTGACCAGCAGGGGTGAGGCACATGAAAGAATTACAAACAGGTAGGAAGCACAAAAGCAAAGGGACTTTAAATGTGTATGCAGGTGAGGAGATTAAAGTCAAGTCAGGAAATTCAGATGCATAGAACAACTGGACGGTCATACCTGTGAATGAGACAGATGGATTGTCAGAATCAGAGATGAATGGGGACCATGGAGAGTTAGGCCATAGAATTACATTTCATTTCTGGTATATTTCTGACACTTATGAGGCACTTATCCAGAGGCACGCACACAGACCACGGTCATAGACCTAGTGCAGTACTTATATACATGTCTCATTGACCCAGATGAACATCAGCTGACCAGCAGGGGTGAGGCACATGAAAGAATTACAAACAGGTAGGAAGCACAAAAGCAAAGGGACTTTAAATGTGTATGCAGGTGAGGAGATTAAAGTCAAGTCAGGAAATTCAGATGCATAGAACAACTGGACGGTCATACCAAAAGCAAAGGGACTTTAAATGTGTATGCAGGTGAGGAGATTAAAGTCAAGTCAGGAAATTCAGATGCATAGAACAACTGGACGGTCATACCTGTGAATGAGACAGATGGATTGTCAGAATCAGAGATGAATGGGGACCATGGAGAGTTAGGCCATAGAATTACATTTCATTTCTGGTATATTTCTGACACTTATGAGGCACTTATCCAGAGGCACGCACACAGACCACGGTCATAGACCTAGTGCAGTACTTATATACATGTCTCATTGACCCAGATGAACATCAGCTGACCAGCAGGGGTGAGGCACATGAAAGAATTACAAACAGGTAGGAAGCACAAAAGCAAAGGGACTTTAAATGTGTATGCAGGTGAGGAGATTAAAGTCAAGTCAGGAAATTCAGATGCATAGAACAACTGGACGGTCATACCAAAAGCAAAGGGACTTTAAATGTGTATGCAGGTGAGGAGATTAAAGTCAAGTCAGGAAATTCAGATGCATAGAACAACTGGACGGTCATACCAAAAGCAAAGGGACTTTAAATGTGTATGCAGGTGAGGAGATTAAAGTCAAGTCAGGAAATTCAGATGCATAGAACAACTGGACGGTCATACCAAAAGCAAAGGGACTTTAAATGTGTATGCAGGTGAGGAGATTAAAGTCAAGTCAGGAAATTCAGATGCATAGAACAACTGGACGGTCATACCAAAAGCAAAGGGACTTTAAATGTGTATGCAGGTGAGGAGATTAAAGTCAAGTCAGGAAATTCAGATGCATAGAACAACTGGACGGTCATACCTGTGAATGAGACAGATGGATTGTCAGAATCAGAGATGAATGGGGACCATGGAGAGTTAGGCCATAGAATTACATTTCATTTCTGGTATATTTCTGACACTTATGAGGCACTTATCCAGAGGCACGCACACAGACCACGGTCATAGACCTAGTGCAGTACTTATATACATGTCTCATTGACCCAGATGAACATCAGCTGACCAGCAGGGGTGAGGCACATGAAAGAATTACAAACAGGTAGGAAGCACAAAAGCAAAGGGACTTTAAATGTGTATGCAGGTGAGGAGATTAAAGTCAAGTCAGGAAATTCAGATGCATAGAACAACTGGACGGTCATACCAAAAGCAAAGGGACTTTAAATGTGTATGCAGGTGAGGAGATTAAAGTCAAGTCAGGAAATTCAGATGCATAGAACAACTGGACGGTCATACCAAAAGCAAAGGGACTTTAAATGTGTATGCAGGTGAGGAGATTAAAGTCAAGTCAGGAAATTCAGATGCATAGAACAACTGGACGGTCATACCAAAAGCAAAGGGACTTTAAATGTGTATGCAGGTGAGGAGATTAAAGTCAAGTCAGGAAATTCAGATGCATAGAACAACTGGACGGTCATACCAAAAGCAAAGGGACTTTAAATGTGTATGCAGGTGAGGAGATTAAAGTCAAGTCAGGAAATTCAGATGCATAGAACAACTGGACGGTCATACCTGTGAATGAGACAGATGGATTGTCAGAATCAGAGATGAATGGGGACCATGGAGAGTTAGGCCATAGAATTACATTTCATTTCTGGTATATTTCTGACACTTATGAGGCACTTATCCAGAGGCACGCACACAGACCACGGTCATAGACCTAGTGCAGTACTTATATACATGTCTCATTGACCCAGATGAACATCAGCTGACCAGCAGGGGTGAGGCACATGAAAGAATTACAAACAGGTAGGAAGCACAAAAGCAAAGGGACTTTAAATGTGTATGCAGGTGAGGAGATTAAAGTCAAGTCAGGAAATTCAGATGCATAGAACAACTGGACGGTCATACCTGTGAATGAGACAGATGGATTGTCAGAATCAGAGATGAATGGGGACCATGGAGAGTTAGGCCATAGAATTACATTTCATTTCTGGTATATTTCTGACACTTATGAGGCACTTATCCAGAGGCACGCACACAGACCACGGTCATAGACCTAGTGCAGTACTTATATACATGTCTCATTGACCCAGATGAACATCAGCTGACCAGCAGGGGTGAGGCACATGAAAGAATTACAAACAGGTAGGAAGCACAAAAGCAAAGGGACTTTAAATGTGTATGCAGGTGAGGAGATTAAAGTCAAGTCAGGAAATTCAGATGCATAGAACAACTGGACGGTCATACCTGTGAATGAGACAGATGGATTGTCAGAATCAGAGATGAATGGGGACCATGGAGAGTTAGGCCATAGAATTACATTTCATTTCTGGTATATTTCTGACACTTATGAGGCACTTATCCAGAGGCACGCACACAGACCACGGTCATAGACCTAGTGCAGTACTTATATACATGTCTCATTGACCCAGATGAACATCAGCTGACCAGCAGGGGTGAGGCACATGAAAGAATTACAAACAGGTAGGAAGCACAAAAGCAAAGGGACTTTAAATGTGTATGCAGGTGAGGAGATTAAAGTCAAGTCAGGAAATTCAGATGCATAGAACAACTGGACGGTCATACCTGTGAATGAGACAGATGGATTGTCAGAATCAGAGATGAATGGGGACCATGGAGAGTTAGGCCATAGAATTACATTTCATTTCTGGTATATTTCTGACACTTATGAGGCACTTATCCAGAGGCACGCACACAGACCACGGTCATAGACCTAGTGCAGTACTTATATACATGTCTCATTGACCCAGATGAACATCAGCTGACCAGCAGGGGTGAGGCACATGAAAGAATTACAAACAGGTAGGAAGCACAAAAGCAAAGGGACTTTAAATGTGTATGCAGGTGAGGAGATTAAAGTCAAGTCAGGAAATTCAGATGCATAGAACAACTGGACGGTCATACCAAAAGCAAAGGGACTTTAAATGTGTATGCAGGTGAGGAGATTAAAGTCAAGTCAGGAAATTCAGATGCATAGAACAACTGGACGGTCATACCTGTGAATGAGACAGATGGATTGTCAGAATCAGAGATGAATGGGGACCATGGAGAGTTAGGCCATAGAATTACATTTCATTTCTGGTATATTTCTGACACTTATGAGGCACTTATCCAGAGGCACGCACACAGACCACGGTCATAGACCTAGTGCAGTACTTATATACATGTCTCATTGACCCAGATGAACATCAGCTGACCAGCAGGGGTGAGGCACATGAAAGAATTACAAACAGGTAGGAAGCACAAAAGCAAAGGGACTTTAAATGTGTATGCAGGTGAGGAGATTAAAGTCAAGTCAGGAAATTCAGATGCATAGAACAACTGGACGGTCATACCAAAAGCAAAGGGACTTTAAATGTGTATGCAGGTGAGGAGATTAAAGTCAAGTCAGGAAATTCAGATGCATAGAACAACTGGACGGTCATACCAAAAGCAAAGGGACTTTAAATGTGTATGCAGGTGAGGAGATTAAAGTCAAGTCAGGAAATTCAGATGCATAGAACAACTGGACGGTCATACCAAAAGCAAAGGGACTTTAAATGTGTATGCAGGTGAGGAGATTAAAGTCAAGTCAGGAAATTCAGATGCATAGAACAACTGGACGGTCATACCAAAAGCAAAGGGACTTTAAATGTGTATGCAGGTGAGGAGATTAAAGTCAAGTCAGGAAATTCAGATGCATAGAACAACTGGACAGTCATACCTGTGAATGAGACAGATGGATTGTCAGAATCAGAGATGAATGGGGACCATGGAGAGTTAGGCCATAGAATTACATTTCATTTCTGGTATATTTCTGACACTTATGAGGCACTTATCCAGAGGCACGCACACAGACCACGGTCATAGACCTAGTGCAGTACTTATATACATGTCTCATTGACCCAGATGAACATCAGCTGACCAGCAGGGGTGAGGCACATGAAAGAATTACAAACAGGTAGGAAGCACAAAAGCAAAGGGACTTTAAATGTGTATGCAGGTGAGGAGATTAAAGTCAAGTCAGGAAATTCAGATGCATAGAACAACTGGACGGTCATACCAAAAGCAAAGGGACTTTAAATGTGTATGCAGGTGAGGAGATTAAAGTCAAGTCAGGAAATTCAGATGCATAGAACAACTGGACGGTCATACCAAAAGCAAAGGGACTTTAAATGTGTATGCAGGTGAGGAGATTAAAGTCAAGTCAGGAAATTCAGATGCATAGAACAACTGGACGGTCATACCAAAAGCAAAGGGACTTTAAATGTGTATGCAGGTGAGGAGATTAAAGTCAAGTCAGGAAATTCAGATGCATAGAACAACTGGACGGTCATACCAAAAGCAAAGGGACTTTAAATGTGTATGCAGGTGAGGAGATTAAAGTCAAGTCAGGAAATTCAGATGCATAGAACAACTGGACGGTCATACCTGTGAATGAGACAGATGGATTGTCAGAATCAGAGATGAATGGGGACCATGGAGAGTTAGGCCATAGAATTACATTTCATTTCTGGTATATTTCTGACACTTATGAGGCACTTATCCAGAGGCACGCACACAGACCACGGTCATAGACCTAGTGCAGTACTTATATACATGTCTCATTGACCCAGATGAACATCAGCTGACCAGCAGGGGTGAGGCACATGAAAGAATTACAAACAGGTAGGAAGCACAAAAGCAAAGGGACTTTAAATGTGTATGCAGGTGAGGAGATTAAAGTCAAGTCAGGAAATTCAGATGCATAGAACAACTGGACGGTCATACCTGTGAATGAGACAGATGGATTGTCAGAATCAGAGATGAATGGGGACCATGGAGAGTTAGGCCATAGAATTACATTTCATTTCTGGTATATTTCTGACACTTATGAGGCACTTATCCAGAGGCACGCACACAGACCACGGTCATAGACCTAGTGCAGTACTTATATACATGTCTCATTGACCCAGATGAACATCAGCTGACCAGCAGGGGTGAGGCACATGAAAGAATTACAAACAGGTAGGAAGCACAAAAGCAAAGGGACTTTAAATGTGTATGCAGGTGAGGAGATTAAAGTCAAGTCAGGAAATTCAGATGCATAGAACAACTGGACGGTCATACCAAAAGCAAAGGGACTTTAAATGTGTATGCAGGTGAGGAGATTAAAGTCAAGTCAGGAAATTCAGATGCATAGAACAACTGGACGGTCATACCTGTGAATGAGACAGATGGATTGTCAGAATCAGAGATGAATGGGGACCATGGAGAGTTAGGCCATAGAATTACATTTCATTTCTGGTATATTTCTGACACTTATGAGGCACTTATCCAGAGGCACGCACACAGACCACGGTCATAGACCTAGTGCAGTACTTATATACATGTCTCATTGACCCAGATGAACATCAGCTGACCAGCAGGGGTGAGGCACATGAAAGAATTACAAACAGGTAGGAAGCACAAAAGCAAAGGGACTTTAAATGTGTATGCAGGTGAGGAGATTAAAGTCAAGTCAGGAAATTCAGATGCATAGAACAACTGGACGGTCATACCAAAAGCAAAGGGACTTTAAATGTGTATGCAGGTGAGGAGATTAAAGTCAAGTCAGGAAATTCAGATGCATAGAACAACTGGACGGTCATACCAAAAGCAAAGGGACTTTAAATGTGTATGCAGGTGAGGAGATTAAAGTCAAGTCAGGAAATTCAGATGCATAGAACAACTGGACGGTCATACCAAAAGCAAAGGGACTTTAAATGTGTATGCAGGTGAGGAGATTAAAGTCAAGTCAGGAAATTCAGATGCATAGAACAACTGGACGGTCATACCTGTGAATGAGACAGATGGATTGTCAGAATCAGAGATGAATGGGGACCATGGAGAGTTAGGCCATAGAATTACATTTCATTTCTGGTATATTTCTGACACTTATGAGGCACTTATCCAGAGGCACGCACACAGACCACGGTCATAGACCTAGTGCAGTACTTATATACATGTCTCATTGACCCAGATGAACATCAGCTGACCAGCAGGGGTGAGGCACATGAAAGAATTACAAACAGGTAGGAAGCACAAAAGCAAAGGGACTTTAAATGTGTATGCAGGTGAGGAGATTAAAGTCAAGTCAGGAAATTCAGATGCATAGAACAACTGGACGGTCATACCAAAAGCAAAGGGACTTTAAATGTGTATGCAGGTGAGGAGATTAAAGTCAAGTCAGGAAATTCAGATGCATAGAACAACTGGACGGTCATACCAAAAGCAAAGGGACTTTAAATGTGTATGCAGGTGAGGAGATTAAAGTCAAGTCAGGAAATTCAGATGCATAGAACAACTGGACGGTCATACCAAAAGCAAAGGGACTTTAAATGTGTATGCAGGTGAGGAGATTAAAGTCAAGTCAGGAAATTCAGATGCATAGAACAACTGGACGGTCATACCAAAAGCAAAGGGACTTTAAATGTGTATGCAGGTGAGGAGATTAAAGTCAAGTCAGGAAATTCAGATGCATAGAACAACTGGACGGTCATACCAAAAGCAAAGGGACTTTAAATGTGTATGCAGGTGAGGAGATTAAAGTCAAGTCAGGAAATTCAGATGCATAGAACAACTGGACGGTCATACCTGTGAATGAGACAGATGGATTGTCAGAATCAGAGATGAATGGGGACCATGGAGGGTTAGGCCATAGAATTACATTTCATTTCTGGTATATTTCTGACACTTATGAGGCACTTATCCAGAGGCACGCACACAGACCACGGTCATAGACCTAGTGCAGTACTTATATACATGTCTCATTGACCCAGATGAACATCAGCTGACCAGCAGGGGTGAGGCACATGAAAGAATTACAAACAGGTAGGAAGCACAAAAGCAAAGGGACTTTAAATGTGTATGCAGGTGAGGAGATTAAAGTCAAGTCAGGAAATTCAGATGCATAGAACAACTGGACGGTCATACCAAAAGCAAAGGGACTTTAAATGTGTATGCAGGTGAGGAGATTAAAGTCAAGTCAGGAAATTCAGATGCATAGAACAACTGGACGGTCATACCAAAAGCAAAGGGACTTTAAATGTGTATGCAGGTGAGGAGATTAAAGTCAAGTCAGGAAATTCAGATGCATAGAACAACTGGACGGTCATACCAAAAGCAAAGGGACTTTAAATGTGTATGCAGGTGAGGAGATTAAAGTCAAGTCAGGAAATTCAGATGCATAGAACAACTGGACGGTCATACCTGTGAATGAGACAGATGGATTGTCAGAATCAGAGATGAATGGGGACCATGGAGAGTTAGGCCATAGAATTACATTTCATTTCTGGTATATTTCTGACACTTATGAGGCACTTATCCAGAGGCACGCACACAGACCACGGTCATAGACCTAGTGCAGTACTTATATACATGTCTCATTGACCCAGATGAACATCAGCTGACCAGCAGGGGTGAGGCACATGAAAGAATTACAAACAGGTAGGAAGCACAAAAGCAAAGGGACTTTAAATGTGTATGCAGGTGAGGAGATTAAAGTCAAGTCAGGAAATTCAGATGCATAGAACAACTGGACGGTCATACCAAAAGCAAAGGGACTTTAAATGTGTATGCAGGTGAGGAGATTAAAGTCAAGTCAGGAAATTCAGATGCATAGAACAACTGGACGGTCATACCAAAAGCAAAGGGACTTTAAATGTGTATTCAGGTGAGGAGATTAAAGTCAAGTCAGGAAATTCAGATGCATAGAACAACTGGACGGTCATACCTGTGAATGAGACAGATGGATTGTCAGAATCAGAGATGAATGGGGACCATGGAGAGTTAGGCCATAGAATTACATTTCATTTCTGGTATATTTCTGACACTTATGAGGCACTTATCCAGAGGCACGCACACAGACCACGGTCATAGACCTAGTGCAGTACTTATATACATGTCTCATTGACCCAGATGAACATCAGCTGACCAGCAGGGGTGAGGCACATGAAAGAATTACAAACAGGTAGGAAGCACAAAAGCAAAGGGACTTTAAATGTGTATGCAGGTGAGGAGATTAAAGTCAAGTCAGGAAATTCAGATGCATAGAACAACTGGACGGTCATACCAAAAGCAAAGGGACTTTAAATGTGTATGCAGGTGAGGAGATTAAAGTCAAGTCAGGAAATTCAGATGCATAGAACAACTGGACGGTCATACCTGTGAATGAGACAGATGGATTGTCAGAATCAGAGATGAATGGGGACCATGGAGAGTTAGGCCATAGAATTACATTTCATTTCTGGTATATTTCTGACACTTATGAGGCACTTATCCAGAGGCACGCACACAGACCACGGTCATAGACCTAGTGCAGTACTTATATACATGTCTCATTGACCCAGATGAACATCAGCTGACCAGCAGGGGTGAGGCACATGAAAGAATTACAAACAGGTAGGAAGCACAAAAGCAAAGGGACTTTAAATGTGTATGCAGGTGAGGAGATTAAAGTCAAGTCAGGAAATTCAGATGCATAGAACAACTGGACGGTCATACCAAAAGCAAAGGGACTTTAAATGTGTATGCAGGTGAGGAGATTAAAGTCAAGTCAGGAAATTCAGATGCATAGAACAACTGGACGGTCATACCAAAAGCAAAGGGACTTTAAATGTGTATGCAGGTGAGGAGATTAAAGTCAAGTCAGGAAATTCAGATGCATAGAACAACTGGACGGTCATACCTGTGAATGAGACAGATGGATTGTCAGAATCAGAGATGAATGGGGACCATGGAGAGTTAGGCCATAGAATTAAATTTCATTTCTGGTATATTTCTGACACTTATGAGGCACTTATCCAGAGGCACGCACACAGACCACGGTCATAGACCTAGTGCAGTACTTATATACATGTCTCATTGACCCAGATGAACATCAGCTGACCAGCAGGGGTGAGGCACATGAAAGAATTACAAACAGGTAGGAAGCACAAAAGCAAAGGGACTTTAAATGTGTATGCAGGTGAGGAGATTAAAGTCAAGTCAGGAAATTCAGATGCATAGAACAACTGGACGGTCATACCTGTGAATGAGACAGATGGATTGTCAGAATCAGAGATGAATGGGGACCATGGAGAGTTAGGCCATAGAATTACATTTCATTTCTGGTATATTTCTGACACTTATGAGGCACTTATCCAGAGGCACGCACACAGACCACGGTCATAGACCTAGTGCAGTACTTATATACATGTCTCATTCATTGACCCAGATGAACATCAGCTGACCAGCAGGGGTGAGGCACATGAAAGAATTACAAACAGGTAGGAAGCACAAAAGCAAAGGGACTTTAAATGTGTATGCAGGTGAGGAGATTAAAGTCAAGTCAGGAAATTCAGATGCATAGAACAACTGGACGGTCATACCAAAAGCAAAGGGACTTTAAATGTGAATGCAGGTGAGGAGATTAAAGTCAAGTCAGGAAATTCAGATGCATAGAACAACTGGACGGTCATACCAAAAGCAAAGGGACTTTAAATGTGTATGCAGGTGAGGAGATTAAAGTCAAGTCAGGAAATTCAGATGCATAGAACAACTGGACGGTCATACCAAAAGCAAAGGGACTTTAAATGTGTATGCAGGTGAGGAGATTAAAGTCAAGTCAGGAAATTCAGATGCATAGAACAACTGGACGGTCATACCAAAAGCAAAGGGACTTTAAATGTGTATGCAGGTGAGGAGATTAAAGTCAAGTCAGGAAATTCAGATGCATAGAACAACTGGACGGTCATACCAAAAGCAAAGGGACTTTAAATGTGTATGCAGGTGAGGAGATTAAAGTCAAGTCAGGAAATTCAGATGCATAGAACAACTGGACGGTCATACCTGTGAATGAGACAGATGGATTGTCAGAATCAGAGATGAATGGGGACCATGGAGAGTTAGGCCATAGAATTACATTTCATTTCTGGTATATTTCTGACACTTATGAGGCACTTATCCAGAGGCACGCACACAGACCACGGTCATAGACCTAGTGCAGTACTTATATACATGTCTCATTGACCCAGATGAACATCAGCTGACCAGCAGGGGTGAGGCACATGAAAGAATTACAAACAGGTAGGAAGCACAAAAGCAAAGGGACTTTAAATGTGTATGCAGGTGAGGAGATTAAAGTCAAGTCAGGAAATTCAGATGCATAGAACAACTGGACGGTCATACCAAAAGCAAAGGGACTTTAAATGTGTATGCAGGTGAGGAGATTAAAGTCAAGTCAGGAAATTCAGATGCATAGAACAACTGGACGGTCATACCAAAAGCAAAGGGACTTTAAATGTGTATGCAGGTGAGGAGATTAAAGTCAAGTCAGGAAATTCAGATGCATAGAACAACTGGACGGTCATACCAAAAGCAAAGGGACTTTAAATGTGTATGCAGGTGAGGAGATTAAAGTCAAGTCAGGAAATTCAGATGCATAGAACAACTGGACGGTCATACCAAAAGCAAAGGGACTTTAAATGTGTATGCAGGTGAGGAGATTAAAGTCAAGTCAGGAAATTCAGATGCATAGAACAACTGGACGGTCATACCTGTGAATGAGACAGATGGATTGTCAGAATCAGAGATGAATGGGGACCATGGAGAGTTAGGCCATAGAATTACATTTCATTTCTGGTATATTTCTGACACTTATGAGGCACTTATCCAGAGGCACGCACACAGACCACGGTCATAGACCTAGTGCAGTACTTATATACATGTCTCATTGACCCAGATGAACATCAGCTGACCAGCAGGGGTGAGGCACATGAAAGAATTACAAACAGGTAGGAAGCACAAAAGCAAAGGGACTTTAAATGTGTATGCAGGTGAGGAGATTAAAGTCAAGTCAGGAAATTCAGATGCATAGAACAACTGGACGGTCATACCTGTGAATGAGACAGATGGATTGTCAGAATCAGAGATGAATGGGGACCATGGAGAGTTAGGCCATAGAATTACATTTCATTTCTGGTATATTTCTGACACTTATGAGGCACTTATCCAGAGGCACGCACACAGACCACGGTCATAGACCTAGTGCAGTACTTATATACATGTCTCATTGACCCAGATGAACATCAGCTGACCAGCAGGGGTGAGGCACATGAAAGAATTACAAACAGGTAGGAAGCACAAAAGCAAAGGGACTTTAAATGTGTATGCAGGTGAGGAGATTAAAGTCAAGTCAGGAAATTCAGATGCATAGAACAACTGGACGGTCATACCAAAAGCAAAGGGACTTTAAATGTGTATGCAGGTGAGGAGATTAAAGTCAAGTCAGGAAATTCAGATGCATAGAACAACTGGACGGTCATACCTGTGAATGAGACAGATGGATTGTCAGAATCAGAGATGAATGGGGACCATGGAGAGTTAGGCCATAGAATTACATTTCATTTCTGGTATATTTCTGACACTTATGAGGCACTTATCCAGAGGCACGCACACAGACCACGGTCATAGACCTAGTGCAGTACTTATATACATGTCTCATTGACCCAGATGAACATCAGCTGACCAGCAGGGGTGAGGCACATGAAAGAATTACAAACAGGTAGGAAGCACAAAAGCAAAGGGACTTTAAATGTGTATGCAGGTGAGGAGATTAAAGTCAAGTCAGGAAATTCAGATGCATAGAACAACTGGACGGTCATACCAAAAGCAAAGGGACTTTAAATGTGTATGCAGGTGAGGAGATTAAAGTCAAGTCAGGAAATTCAGATGCATAGAACAACTGGACGGTCATACCAAAAGCAAAGGGACTTTAAATGTGTATGCAGGTGAGGAGATTAAAGTCAAGTCAGGAAATTCAGATGCATAGAACAACTGGACGGTCATACCAAAAGCAAAGGGACTTTAAATGTGTATGCAGGTGAGGAGATTAAAGTCAAGTCAGGAAATTCAGATGCATAGAACAACTGGACGGTCATACCAAAAGCAAAGGGACTTTAAATGTGTATGCAGGTGAGGAGATTAAAGTCAAGTCAGGAAATTCAGATGCATAGAACAACTGGACGGTCATACCTGTGAATGAGACAGATGGATTGTCAGAATCAGAGATGAATGGGGACCATGGAGAGTTAGGCCATAGAATTACATTTCATTTCTGGTATATTTCTGACACTTATGAGGCACTTATCCAGAGGCACGCACACAGACCACGGTCATAGACCTAG
The DNA here is from genome assembly GCF_048569485.1 of Anomaloglossus baeobatrachus. Lineage (NCBI taxonomy): Eukaryota > Metazoa > Chordata > Amphibia > Anura > Aromobatidae > Anomaloglossus > Anomaloglossus baeobatrachus. Next base: position 149,265 of record NW_027444978.1, read on the forward strand.
TGCAGTACTTATATACATGTCTCATTGACCCAGATGAACATCAGCTGACCAGCAGGGGTGAGGCACATGAAAGAATTACAAACAGGTAGGAAGCACAAAAGCAAAGGGACTTTAAATGTGTATGCAGGTGAGGAGATTAAAGTCAAGTCAGGAAATTCAGATGCATAGAACAACTGGACGGTCATACCAAAAGCAAAGGGACTTTAAATGTGTATGCAGGTGAGGAGATTAAAGTCAAGTCAGGAAATTCAGATGCATAGAACAACTGGACGGTCATACCAAAAGCAAAGGGACTTTAAATGTGTATGCAGGTGAGGAGATTAAAGTCAAGTCAGGAAATTCAGATGCATAGAACAACTGGACGGTCATACCAAAAGCAAAGGGACTTTAAATGTGTATGCAGGTGAGGAGATTAAAGTCAAGTCAGGAAATTCAGATGCATAGAACAACTGGACGGTCATACCAAAAGCAAAGGGACTTTAAATGTGTATGCAGGTGAGGAGATTAAAGTCAAGTCAGGAAATTCAGATGCATAGAACAACTGGACGGTCATACCAAAAGCAAAGGGACTTTAAATGTGTATGCAGGTGAGGAGATTAAAGTCAAGTCAGGAAATTCAGATGCATAGAACAACTGGACGGTCATACCTGTGAATGAGACAGATGGATTGTCAGAATCAGAGATGAATGGGGACCATGGAGAGTTAGGCCATAGAATTACATTTCATTTCTGGTATATTTCTGACACTTATGAGGCACTTATCCAGAGGCACGCACACAGACCACGGTCATAGACCTAGTGCAGTACTTATATACATGTCTCATTGACCCAGATGAACATCAGCTGACCAGCAGGGGTGAGGCACATGAAAGAATTACAAACAGGTAGGAAGCACAAAAGCAAAGGGACTTTAAATGTGTATGCAGGTGAGGAGATTAAAGTCAAGTCAGGAAATTCAGATGCATAGAACAACTGGACGGTCATACCTGTGAATGAGACAGATGGATTGTCAGAATCAGAGATGAATGGGGACCATGGAGAGTTAGGCCATAGAATTACATTTCATTTCTGGTATATTTCTGACACTTATGAGGCACTTATCCAGAGGCACGCACACAGACCACGGTCATAGACCTAGTGCAGTACTTATATACATGTCTCATTGACCCAGATGAACATCAGCTGACCAGCAGGGGTGAGGCACATGAAAGAATTACAAACAGGTAGGAAGCACAAAAGCAAAGGGACTTTAAATGTGTATGCAGGTGAGGAGATTAAAGTCAAGTCAGGAAATTCAGATGCATAGAACAACTGGACGGTCATACCTGTGAATGAGACAGATGGATTGTCAGAATCAGAGATGAATGGGGACCATGGAGAGTTAGGCCATAGAATTACATTTCATTTCTGGTATATTTCTGACACTTATGAGGCACTTATCCAGAGGCACGCACACAGACCACGGTCATAGACCTAGTGCAGTACTTATATACATGTCTCATTGACCCAGATGAACATCAGCTGACCAGCAGGGGTGAGGCACATGAAAGAATTACAAACAGGTAGGAAGCACAAAAGCAAAGGGACTTTAAATGTGTATGCAGGTGAGGAGATTAAAGTCAAGTCAGGAAATTCAGATGCATAGAACAACTGGACGGTCATACCTGTGAATGAGACAGATGGATTGTCAGAATCAGAGATGAATGGGGACCATGGAGAGTTAGGCCATAGAATTACATTTCATTTCTGGTATATTTCTGACACTTATGAGGCACTTATCCAGAGGCACGCACACAGACCACGGTCATAGACCTAGTGCAGTACTTATATACATGTCTCATTGACCCAGATGAACATCAGCTGACCAGCAGGGGTGAGGCACATGAAAGAATTACAAACAGGTAGGAAGCACAAAAGCAAAGGGACTTTAAATGTGTATGCAGGTGAGGAGATTAAAGTCAAGTCAGGAAATTCAGATGCATAGAACAACTGGACGGTCATACCTGTGAATGAGACAGATGGATTGTCAGAATCAGAGATGAATGGGGACCATGGAGAGTTAGGCCATAGAATTACATTTCATTTCTGGTATATTTCTGACACTTATGAGGCACTTATCCAGAGGCACGCACACAGACCACGGTCATAGACCTAGTGCAGTACTTATATACATGTCTCATTGACCCAGATGAACATCAGCTGACCAGCAGGGGTGAGGCACATGAAAGAATTACAAACAGGTAGGAAGCACAAAAGCAAAGGGACTTTAAATGTGTATGCAGGTGAGGAGATTAAAGTCAAGTCAGGAAATTCAGATGCATAGAACAACTGGACGGTCATACCAAAAGCAAAGGGACTTTAAATGTGTATGCAGGTGAGGAGATTAAAGTCAAGTCAGGAAATTCAGATGCATAGAACAACTGGACGGTCATACCTGTGAATGAGACAGATGGATTGTCAGAATCAGAGATGAATGGGGACCATGGAGAGTTAGGCCATAGAATTACATTTCATTTCTGGTATATTTCTGACACTTATGAGGCACTTATCCAGAGGCACGCACACAGACCACGGTCATAGACCTAGTGCAGTACTTATATACATGTCTCATTGACCCAGATGAACATCAGCTGACCAGCAGGGGTGAGGCACATGAAAGAATTACAAACAGGTAGGAAGCACAAAAGCAAAGGGACTTTAAATGTGTATGCAGGTGAGGAGATTAAAGTCAAGTCAGGAAATTCAGATGCATAGAACAACTGGACGGTCATACCAAAAGCAAAGGGACTTTAAATGTGTATGCAGGTGAGGAGATTAAAGTCAAGTCAGGAAATTCAGATGCATAGAACAACTGGACGGTCATACCAAAAGCAAAGGGACTTTAAATGTGTATGCAGGTGAGGAGATTAAAGTCAAGTCAGGAAATTCAGATGCATAGAACAACTGGACGGTCATACCAAAAGCAAAGGGACTTTAAATGTGTATGCAGGTGAGGAGATTAAAGTCAAGTCAGGAAATTCAGATGCATAGAACAACTGGACGGTCATACCAAAAGCAAAGGGACTTTAAATGTGTATGCAGGTGAGGAGATTAAAGTCAAGTCAGGAAATTCAGATGCATAGAACAACTGGACGGTCATACCTGTGAATGAGACAGATGGATTGTCAGAATCAGAGATGAATGGGGACCATGGAGAGTTAGGCCATAGAATTACATTTCATTTCTGGTATATTTCTGACACTTATGAGGCACTTATCCAGAGGCACGCACACAGACCACGGTCATAGACCTAGTGCAGTACTTATATACATGTCTCATTGACCCAGATGAACATCAGCTGACCAGCAGGGGTGAGGCACATGAAAGTATTACAAACAGGTAGGAAGCACAAAAGCAAAGGGACTTTAAATGTGTATGCAGGTGAGGAGATTAAAGTCAAGTCAGGAAATTCAGATGCATAGAACAACTGGACGGTCATACCTGTGAATGAGACAGATGGATTGTCAGAATCAGAGATGAATGGGGACCATGGAGAGTTAGGCCATAGAATTACATTTCATTTCTGGTATATTTCTGACACTTATGAGGCACTTATCCAGAGGCACGCACACAGACCACGGTCATAGACCTAGTGCAGTACTTATATACATGTCTCATTGACCCAGATGAACATCAGCTGACCAGCAGGGGTGAGGCACATGAAAGAATTACAAACAGGTAGGAAGCACAAAAGCAAAGGGACTTTAAATGTGTATGCAGGTGAGGAGATTAAAGTCAAGTCAGGAAATTCAGATGCATAGAACAACTGGACGGTCATACCAAAAGCAAAGGGACTTTAAATGTGTATGCAGGTGAGGAGATTAAAGTCAAGTCAGGAAATTCAGATGCATAGAACAACTGGACGGTCATACCAAAAGCAAAGGGACTTTAAATGTGTATGCAGGTGAGGAGATTAAAGTCAAGTCAGGAAATTCAGATGCATAGAACAACTGGACGGTCATACCTGTGAATGAGACAGATGGATTGTCAGAATCAGAGATGAATGGGGACCATGGAGAATTAGGCCATAGAATTACATTTCATTTCTGGTATATTTCTGACACTTATGAGGCACTTATCCAGAGGCACGCACACAGACCACGGTCATAGACCTAGTGCAGTACTTATATACATGTCTCATTGACCGAGATGAACATCAGCTGACCAGCAGGGGTGAGGCACATGAAAGAATTACAAACAGGTAGGAAGCACAAAAGCAAAGGGACTTTAAATGTGTATGCAGGTGAGGAGATTAAAGTCAAGTCAGGAAATTCAGATGCATAGAACAACTGGACGGTCATACCAAAAGCAAAGGGACTTTAAATGTGTATGCAGGTGAGGAGATTAAAGTCAAGTCAGGAAATTCAGATGCATAGAACAACTGGACGGTCATACCAAAAGCAAAGGGACTTTAAATGTGTATGCAGGTGAGGAGATTAAAGTCAAGTCAGGAAATTCAGATGCATAGAACAACTGGACGGTCATACCTGTGAATGAGACAGATGGATTGTCAGAATCAGAGATGAATGGGGACCATGGAGAGTTAGGCCATAGAATTACATTTCATTTCTGGTATATTTCTGACACTTATGAGGCACTTATCCAGAGGCACGCACACAGACCACGGTCATAGACCTAGTGCAGTACTTATATACATGTCTCATTGACCCAGATGAACATCAGCTGACCAGCAGGGGTGAGGCACATGAAAGAATTACAAACAGGTAGGAAGCACAAAAGCAAAGGGACTTTAAATGTGTATGCAGGTGAGGAGATTAAAGTCAAGTCAGGAAATTCAGATGCATAGAACAACTGGACGGTCATACCTGTGAATGAGACAGATGGATTGTCAGAATCAGAGATGAATGGGGACCATGGAGAGTTAGGCCATAGAATTACATTTCATTTCTGGTATATTTCTGACACTTATGAGGCACTTATCCAGAGGCACGCACACAGACCACGGTCATAGACCTAGTGCAGTACTTATATACATGTCTCATTGACCCAGATGAACATCAGCTGACCAGCAGGGGTGAGGCACATGAAAGAATTACAAACAGGTAGGAAGCACAAAAGCAAAGGGACTTTAAATGTGTATGCAGGTGAGGAGATTAAAGTCAAGTCAGGAAATTCAGATGCATAGAACAACTGGACGGTCATACCTGTGAATGAGACAGATGGATTGTCAGAATCAGAGATGAATGGGGACCATGGAGAGTTAGGCCATAGAATTACATTTCATTTCTGGTATATTTCTGACACTTATGAGGCACTTATCCAGAGGCACGCACACAGACCACGGTCATAGACCTAGTGCAGTACTTATATACATGTCTCATTGACCCAGATGAACATCAGCTGACCAGCAGGGGTGAGGCACATGAAAGAATTACAAACAGGTAGGAAGCACAAAAGCAAAGGGACTTTAAATGTGTATGCAGGTGAGGAGATTAAAGTCAAGTCAGGAAATTCAGATGCATAGAACAACTGGACGGTCATACCTGTGAATGAGACAGATGGATTGTCAGAATCAGAGATGAATGGGGACCATGGAGAGTTAGGCCATAGAATTACATTTCATTTCTGGTATATTTCTGACACTTATGAGGCACTTATCCAGAGGCACGCACACAGACCACGGTCATAGACCTAGTGCAGTACTTATATACATGTCTCATTGACCCAGATGAACATCAGCTGACCAGCAGGGGTGAGGCACATGAAAGAATTACAAACAGGTAGGAAGCACAAAAGCAAAGGGACTTTAAATGTGTATGCAGGTGAGGAGATTAAAGTCAAGTCAGGAAATTCAGATGCATAGAACAACTGGACGGTCATACCTGTGAATGAGACAGATGGATTGTCAGAATCAGAGATGAATGGGGACCATGGAGAGTTAGGCCATAGAATTACATTTCATTTCTGGTATATTTCTGACACTTATGAGGCACTTATCCAGAGGCACGCACACAGACCACGGTCATAGACCTAGTGCAGTACTTATATACATGTCTCATTGACCCAGATGAACATCAGCTGACCAGCAGGGGTGAGGCACATGAAAGAATTACAAACAGGTAGGAAGCACAAAAGCAAAGGGACTTTAAATGTGTATGCAGGTGAGGAGATTAAAGTCAAGTCAGGAAATTCAGATGCATAGAACAACTGGACGGTCATACCTGTGAATGAGACAGATGGATTGTCAGAATCAGAGATGAATGGGGACCATGGAGAGTTAGGCCATAGAATTACATTTCATTTCTGGTATATTTCTGACACTTATGAGGCACTTATCCAGAGGCACGCACACAGACCACGGTCATAGACCTAGTGCAGTACTTATATACATGTCTCATTGACCCAGATGAACATCAGCTGACCAGCAGGGGTGAGGCACATGAAAGAATTACAAACAGGTAGGAAGCACAAAAGCAAAGGGACTTTAAATGTGTATGCAGGTGAGGAGATTAAAGTCAAGTCAGGAAATTCAGATGCATAGAACAACTGGACGGTCATACCTGTGAATGAGACAGATGGATTGTCAGAATCAGAGATGAATGGGGACCATGGAGAGTTAGGCCATAGAATTACATTTCATTTCTGGTATATTTCTGACACTTATGAGGCACTTATCCAGAGGCACGCACACAGACCACGGTCATAGACCTAGTGCAGTACTTATATACATGTCTCATTGACCCAGATGAACATCAGCTGACCAGCAGGGGTGAGGCACATGAAAGAATTACAAACAGGTAGGAAGCACAAAAGCAAAGGGACTTTAAATGTGTATGCAGGTGAGGAGATTAAAGTCAAGTCAGGAAATTCAGATGCATAGAACAACTGGACGGTCATACCTGTGAATGAGACAGATGGATTGTCAGAATCAGAGATGAATGGGGACCATGGAGAGTTAGGCCATAGAATTACATTTCATTTCTGGTATATTTCTGACACTTATGAGGCACTTATCCAGAGGCACGCACACAGACCACGGTCATAGACCTAGTGCAGTACTTATATACATGTCTCATTGACCCAGATGAACATCAGCTGACCAGCAGGGGTGAGGCACATGAAAGAATTACAAACAGGTAGGAAGCACAAAAGCAAAGGGACTTTAAATGTGTATGCAGGTGAGGAGATTAAAGTCAAGTCAGGAAATTCAGATGCATAGAACAACTGGACGGTCATACCTGTGAATGAGACAGATGGATTGTCAGAATCAGAGATGAATGGGGACCATGGAGAGTTAGGCCATAGAATTACATTTCATTTCTGGTATATTTCTGACACTTATGAGGCACTTATCCAGAGGCACGCACACAGACCACGGTCATAGACCTAGTGCAGTACTTATATACATGTCTCATTGACCCAGATGAACATCAGCTGACCAGCAGGGGTGAGGCACATGAAAGAATTACAAACAGGTAGGAAGCACAAAAGCAAAGGGACTTTAAATGTGTATGCAGGTGAGGAGATTAAAGTCAAGTCAGGAAATTCAGATGCATAGAACAACTGGACGGTCATACCTGTGAATGAGACAGATGGATTGTCAGAATCAGAGATGAATGGGGACCATGGAGAGTTAGGCCATAGAATTACATTTCATTTCTGGTATATTTCTGACACTTATGAGGCACTTATCCAGAGGCACGCACACAGACCACGGTCATAGACCTAGTGCAGTACTTATATACATGTCTCATTGACCCAGATGAACATCAGCTGACCAGCAGGGGTGAGGCACATGAAAGAATTACAAACAGGTAGGAAGCACAAAAGCAAAGGGACTTTAAATGTGTATGCAGGTGAGGAGATTAAAGTCAAGTCAGGAAATTCAGATGCATAGAACAACTGGACGGTCATACCTGTGAATGAGACAGATGGATTGTCAGAATCAGAGATGAATGGGGACCATGGAGAGTTAGGCCATAGAATTACATTTCATTTCTGGTATATTTCTGACACTTATGAGGCACTTATCCAGAGGCACGCACACAGACCACGGTCATAGACCTAGTGCTGTACTTATATACATGTCTCATTGACCCAGATGAACATCAGCTGACCAGCAGGGGTGAGGCACATGAAAGAATTACAAACAGGTAGGAAGCACAAAAGCAAAGGGACTTTAAATGTGTATGCAGGTGAGGAGATTAAAGTCAAGTCAGGAAATTCAGATGCATAGAACAACTGGACGGTCATACCAAAAGCAAAGGGACTTTAAATGTGTATGCAGGTGAGGAGATTAAAGTCAAGTCAGGAAATTCAGATGCATAGAACAACTGGACGGTCATACCTGTGAATGAGACAGATGGATTGTCAGAATCAGAGATGAATGGGGACCATGGAGAGTTAGGCCATAGAATTACATTTCATTTCTGGTATATTTCTGACACTTATGAGGCACTTATCCAGAGGCACGCACACAGACCACGGTCATAGACCTAGTGCAGTACTTATATACATGTCTCATTGACCCAGATGAACATCAGCTGACCAGCAGGGGTGAGGCACATGAAAGAATTACAAACAGGTAGGAAGCACAAAAGCAAAGGGACTTTAAATGTGTATGCAGGTGAGGAGATTAAAGTCAAGTCAGGAAATTCAGATGCATAGAACAACTGGACGGTCATACCAAAAGCAAAGGGACTTTAAATGTGTATGCAGGTGAGGAGATTAAAGTCAAGTCAGGAAATTCAGATGCATAGAACAACTGGACGGTCATACCAAAAGCAAAGGGACTTTAAATGTGTATGCAGGTGAGGAGATTAAAGTCAAGTCAGGAAATTCAGATGCATAGAACAACTGGACGGTCATACCAAAAGCAAAGGGACTTTAAATGTGTATGCAGGTGAGGAGATTAAAGTCAAGTCAGGAAATTCAGATGCATAGAACAACTGGACGGTCATACCAAAAGCAAAGGGACTTTAAATGTGTATGCAGGTGAGGAGATTAAAGTCAAGTCAGGAAATTCAGATGCATAGAACAACTGGACGGTCATACCTGTGAATGAGACAGATGGATTGTCAGAATCAGAGATGAATGGGGACCATGGAGAGTTAGGCCATAGAATTACATTTCATTTCTGGTATATTTCTGACACTTATGAGGCACTTATCCAGAGGCACGCACACAGACCACGGTCATAGACCTAGTGCAGTACTTATATACATGTCTCATTGACCCAGATGAACATCAGCTGACCAGCAGGGGTGAGGCACATGAAAGAATTACAAACAGGTAGGAAGCACAAAAGCAAAGGGACTTTAAATGTGTATGCAGGTGAGGAGATTAAAGTCAAGTCAGGAAATTCAGATGCATAGAACAACTGGACGGTCATACCAAAAGCAAAGGGACTTTAAATGTGTATGCAGGTGAGGAGATTAAAGTCAAGTCAGGAAATTCAGATGCATAGAACAACTGGACGGTCATACCAAAAGCAAAGGGACTTTAAATGTGTATGCAGGTGAGGAGATTAAAGTCAAGTCAGGAAATTCAGATGCATAGAACAACTGGACGGTCATACCAAAAGCAAAGGGACTTTAAATGTGTATGCAGGTGAGGAGATTAAAGTCAAGTCAGGAAATTCAGATGCATAGAACAACTGGACGGTCATACCAAAAGCAAAGGGACTTTAAATGTGTATGCAGGTGAGGAGATTAAAGTCAAGTCAGGAAATTCAGATGCATAGAACAACTGGACGGTCATACCTGTGAATGAGACAGATGGATTGTCAGAATCAGAGATGAATGGGGACCATGGAGAGTTAGGCCATAGAATTACATTTCATTTCTGGTATATTTCTGACACTTATGAGGCACTTATCCAGAGGCACGCACACAGACCACGGTCATAGACCTAGTGCAGTACTTATATACATGTCTCATTGACCCAGATGAACATCAGCTGACCAGCAGGGGTGAGGCACATGAAAGAATTACAAACAGGTAGGAAGCACAAAAGCAAAGGGACTTTAAATGTGTATGCAGGTGAGGAGATTAAAGTCAAGTCAGGAAATTCAGATGCATAGAACAACTGGACGGTCATACCTGTGAATGAGACAGATGGATTGTCAGAATCAGAGATGAATGGGGACCATGGAGAGTTAGGCCATAGAATTACATTTCATTTCTGGTATATTTCTGACACTTATGAGGCACTTATCCAGAGGCACGCACACAGACCACGGTCATAGACCTAGTGCAGTACTTATATACATGTCTCATTGACCCAGATGAACATCAGCTGACCAGCAGGGGTGAGGCACATGAAAGAATTACAAACAGGTAGGAAGCACAAAAGCAAAGGGACTTTAAATGTGTATGCAGGTGAGGAGATTAAAGTCAAGTCAGGAAATTCAGATGCATAGAACAACTGGACGGTCATACCAAAAGCAAAGGGACTTTAAATGTGTATGCAGGTGAGGAGATTAAAGTCAAGTCAGGAAATTCAGATGCATAGAACAACTGGACGGTCATACCTGTGAATGAGACAGATGGATTGTCAGAATCAGAGATGAATGGGGACCATGGAGAGTTAGGCCATAGAATTACATTTCATTTCTGGTATATTTCTGACACTTATGAGGCACTTATCCAGAGGCACGCACACAGACCACGGTCATAGACCTAGTGCAGTACTTATATACATGTCTCATTGACCCAGATGAACATCAGCTGACCAGCAGGGGTGAGGCACATGAAAGAATTACAAACAGGTAGGAAGCACAAAAGCAAAGGGACTTTAAATGTGTATGCAGGTGAGGAGATTAAAGTCAAGTCAGGAAATTCAGATGCATAGAACAACTGGACGGTCATACCAAAAGCAAAGGGACTTTAAATGTGTATGCAGGTGAGGAGATTAAAGTCAAGTCAGGAAATTCAGATGCATAGAACAACTGGACGGTCATACCAAAAGCAAAGGGACTTTAAATGTGTATGCAGGTGAGGAGATTAAAGTCAAGTCAGGAAATTCAGATGCATAGAACAACTGGACGGTCATACCAAAAGCAAAGGGACTTTAAATGTGTATGCAGGTGAGGAGATTAAAGTCAAGTCAGGAAATTCAGATGCATAGAACAACTGGACGGTCATACCAAAAGCAAAGGGACTTTAAATGTGTATGCAGGTGAGGAGATTAAAGTCAAGTCAGGAAATTCAGATGCATAGAACAACTGGACGGTCATACCTGTGAATGAGACAGATGGATTGTCAGAATCAGAGATGAATGGGGACCATGGAGAGTTAGGCCATAGAATTACATTTCATTTCTGGTATATTTCTGACACTTATGAGGCACTTATCCAGAGGCACGCACACAGACCACGGTCATAGACCTAGTGCAGTACTTATATACATGTCTCATTGACCCAGATGAACATCAGCTGACCAGCAGGGGTGAGGCACATGAAAGAATTACAAACAGGTAGGAAGCACAAAAGCAAAGGGACTTTAAATGTGTATGCAGGTGAGGAGATTAAAGTCAAGTCAGGAAATTCAGATGCATAGAACAACTGGACGGTCATACCAAAAGCAAAGGGACTTTAAATGTGTATGCAGGTGAGGAGATTAAAGTCAAGTCAGGAAATTCAGATGCATAGAACAACTGGACGGTCATACCAAAAGCAAAGGGACTTTAAATGTGTATGCAGGTGAGGAGATTAAAGTCAAGTCAGGAAATTCAGATGCATAGAACAACTGGACGGTCATACCAAAAGCAAAGGGACTTTAAATGTGTATGCAGGTGAGGAGATTAAAGTCAAGTCAGGAAATTCAGATGCATAGAACAACTGGACGGTCATACCTGTGAATGAGACAGATGGATTGTCAGAATCAGAGATGAATGGGGACCATGGAGAGTTAGGCCATAGAATTACATTTCATTTCTGGTATATTTCTGACACTTATGAGGCACTTATCCAGAGGCACGCACACAGACCACGGTCATAGACCTAGTGCAGTACTTATATACATGTCTCATTGACCCAGATGAACATCAGCTGACCAGCAGGGGTGAGGCACATGAAAGAATTACAAACAGGTAGGAAGCACAAAAGCAAAGGGACTTTAAATGTGTATGCAGGTGAGGAGATTAAAGTCAAGTCAGGAAATTCAGATGCATAGAACAACTGGACGGTCATACCTGTGAATGAGACAGATGGATTGTCAGAATCAGAGATGAATGGGGACCATGGAGAGTTAGGCCATAGAATTACATTTCATTTCTGGTATATTTCTGACACTTATGAGGCACTTATCCAGAGGCACGCACACAGACCACGGTCATAGACCTAGTGCAGTACTTATATACATGTCTCATTGACCCAGATGAACATCAGCTGACCAGCAGGGGTGAGGCACATGAAAGAATTACAAACAGGTAGGAAGCACAAAAGCAAAGGGACTTTAAATGTGTATGCAGGTGAGGAGATTAAAGTCAAGTCAGGAAATTCAGATGCATAGAACAACTGGACGGTCATACCTGTGAATGAGACAGATGGATTGTCAGAATCAGAGATGAATGGGGACCATGGAGAGTTAGGCCATAGAATTACATTTCATTTCTGGTATATTTCTGACACTTATGAGGCACTTATCCAGAGGCACGCACACAGACCACGGTCATAGACCTAGTGCAGTACTTATATACATGTCTCATTGACCCAGATGAACATCAGCTGACCAGCAGGGGTGAGGCACATGAAAGAATTACAAACAGGTAGGAAGCACAAAAGCAAAGGGACTTTAAATGTGTATGCAGGTGAGGAGATTAAAGTCAAGTCAGGAAATTCAGATGCATAGAACAACTGGACGGTCATACCTGTGAATGAGACAGATGGATTGTCAGAATCAGAGATGAATGGGGACCATGGAGAGTTAGGCCATAGAATTACATTTCATTTCTGGTATATTTCTGACACTTATGAGGCACTTATCCAGAGGCACGCACACAGACCACGGTCATAGACCTAGTGCAGTACTTATATACATGTCTCATTGACCCAGATGAACATCAGCTGACCAGCAGGGGTGAGGCACATGAAAGAATTACAAACAGGTAGGAAGCACAAAAGCAAAGGGACTTTAAATGTGTATGCAGGTGAGGAGATTAAAGTCAAGTCAGGAAATTCAGATGCATAGAACAACTGGACGGTCATACCTGTGAATGAGACAGATGGATTGTCAGAATCAGAGATGAATGGGGACCATGGAGAGTTAGGCCATAGAATTACATTTCATTTCTGGTATATTTCTGACACTTATGAGGCACTTATCCAGAGGCACGCACACAGACCACGGTCATAGACCTAGTGCAGTACTTATATACATGTCTCATTGACCCAGATGAACATCAGCTGACCAGCAGGGGTGAGGCACATGAAAGAATTACAAACAGGTAGGAAGCACAAAAGCAAAGGGACTTTAAATGTGTATGCAGGTGAGGAGATTAAAGTCAAGTCAGGAAATTCAGATGCATAGAACAACTGGACGGTCATACCTGTGAATGAGACAGATGGATTGTCAGAATCAGAGATGAATGGGGACCATGGAGAGTTAGGCCATAGAATTACATTTCATTTCTGGTATATTTCTGACACTTATGAGGCACTTATCCAGAGGCACGCACACAGACCACGGTCATAGACCTAGTGCAGTACTTATATACATGTCTCATTGACCCAGATGAACATCAGCTGACCAGCAGGGGTGAGGCACATGAAAGAATTACAAACAGGTAGGAAGCACAAAAGCAAAGGGACTTTAAATGTGTATGCAGGTGAGGAGATTAAAGTCAAGTCAGGAAATTCAGATGCATAGAACAACTGGACGGTCATACCTGTGAATGAGACAGATGGATTGTCAGAATCAGAGATGAATGGGGACCATGGAGAGTTAGGCCATAGAATTACATTTCATTTCTGGTATATTTCTGACACTTATGAGGCACTTATCCAGAGGCACGCACACAGACCACGGTCATAGACCTAGTGCAGTACTTATATACATGTCTCATTGACCCAGATGAACATCAGCTGACCAGCAGGGGTGAGGCACATGAAAGAATTACAAACAGGTAGGAAGCACAAAAGCAAAGGGACTTTAAATGTGTATGCAGGTGAGGAGATTAAAGTCAAGTCAGGAAATTCAGATGCATAGAACAACTGGACGGTCATACCAAAAGCAAAGGGACTTTAAATGTGTATGCAGGTGAGGAGATTAAAGTCAAGTCAGGAAATTCAGATGCATAGAACAACTGGACGGTCATACCAAAAGCAAAGGGACTTTAAATGTGTATGCAGGTGAGGAGATTAAAGTCAAGTCAGGAAATTCAGATGCATAGAACAACTGGACGGTCATACCTGTGAATGAGACAGATGGATTGTCAGAATCAGAGATGAATGGGGACCATGGAGAGTTAGGCCATAGAATTACATTTCATTTCTGGTATATTTCTGACACTTATGAGGCACTTATCCAGAGGCACGCACACAGACCACGGTCATAGACCTAGTGCAGTACTTATATACATGTCTCATTGACCCAGATGAACATCAGCTGACCAGCAGGGGTGAGGCACATGAAAGAATTACAAACAGGTAGGAAGCACAAAAGCAAAGGGACTTTAAATGTGTATGCAGGTGAGGAGATTAAAGTCAAGTCAGGAAATTCAGATGCATAGAACAACTGGACGGTCATACCTGTGAATGAGACAGATGGATTGTCAGAATCAGAGATGAATGGGGACCATGGAGAGTTAGGCCATAGAATTACATTTCATTTCTGGTATATTTCTGACACTTATGAGGCACTTATCCAGAGGCACGCACACAGACCACGGTCATAGACCTAGTGCAGTACTTATATACATGTCTCATTGACCCAGATGAACATCAGCTGACCAGCAGGGGTGAGGCACATGAAAGAATTACAAACAGGTAGGAAGCACAAAAGCAAAGGGACTTTAAATGTGTATGCAGGTGAGGAGATTAAAGTCAAGTCAGGAAATTCAGATGCATAGAACAACTGGACGGTCATACCAAAAGCAAAGGGACTTTAAATGTGTATGCAGGTGAGGAGATTAAAGTCAAGTCAGGAAATTCAGATGCATAGAACAACTGGACGGTCATACCTGTGAATGAGACAGATGGATTGTCAGAATCAGAGATGAATGGGGACCATGGAGAGTTAGGCCATAGAATTACATTTCATTTCTGGTATATTTCTGACACTTATGAGGCACTTATCCAGAGGCACGCACACAGACCACGGTCATAGACCTAGTGCAGTACTTATATACATGTCTCATTGACCCAGATGAACATCAGCTGACCAGCAGGGGTGAGGCACATGAAAGAATTACAAACAGGTAGGAAGCACAAAAGCAAAGGGACTTTAAATGTGTATGCAGGAGAGGAGATTAAAGTCAAGTCAGGAAATTCAGATGCATAGAACAACTGGACGGTCATACCTGTGAATGAGACAGATGGATTGTCAGAATCAGAGATGAATGGGGACCATGGAGAGTTAGGCCATAGAATTACATTTCATTTCTGGTATATTTCTGACACTTATGAGGCACTTATCCAGAGGCACGCACACAGACCACGGTCATAGACCTAGTGCAGTACTTATATACATGTCTCATTGACCCAGATGAACATCAGCTGACCAGCAGGGGTGAGGCACATGAAAGAATTACAAACAGGGTAGGAAGCACAAAAGCAAAGGGACTTTAAATGTGCAGGTGAGGAGATTAAAGTCAAGTCAGGAAATTCAGATGCATAGAACAACTGGACGGTCATACCTGTGAATGAGACAGATGGATTGTCAGAATCAGAGATGAATGGGGACCATGGAGAGTTAGGCCATAGAATTACATTTCATTTCTGGTATATTTCTGACACTTATGAGGCACTTATCCAGAGGCACGCACACAGACCACGGTCATAGACCTAGTGCAGTACTTATATACATGTCTCATTGACCCAGATGAACATCAGCTGACCAGCAGGGGTGAGGCACATGAAAGAATTACAAACAGGTAGGAAGCACAAAAGCAAAGGGACTTTAAATGTGTATGCAGGTGAGGAGATTAAAGTCAAGTCAGGAAATTCAGATGCATAGAACAACTGGACGGTCATACCTGTGAATGAGACAGATGGATTGTCAGAATCAGAGATGAATGGGGACCATGGAGAGTTAGGCCATAGAATTACATTTCATTTCTGGTATATTTCTGACACTTATGAGGCACTTATCCAGAGGCACGCACACAGACCACGGTCATAGACCTAGTGCAGTACTTATATACATGTCTCATTGACCCAGATGAACATCAGCTGACCAGCAGGGGGTGAGGCACATGAAAGAATTACAAACAGGTAGGAAGCACAAAAGCAAAGGGACTTTAAATGTGTATGCAGGTGAGGAGATTAAAGTCAAGTCAGGAAATTCAGATGCATAGAACAACTGGACGGTCATACCTGTGAATGAGACAGATGGATTGTCAGAATCAGAGATGAATGGGGACCATGGAGAGTTAGGCCATAGAATTACATTTCATTTCTGGTATATTTCTGACACTTATGAGGCACTTATCCAGAGGCACGCACACAGACCACGGTCATAGACCTAGTGCAGTACTTATATACATGTCTCATTGACCCAGATGAACATCAGCTGACCAGCAGGGGTGAGGCACATGAAAGAATTACAAACAGGTAGGAAGCACAAAAGCAAAGGGACTTTAAATGTGTATGCAGGTGAGGAGATTAAAGTCAAGTCAGGAAATTCAGATGCATAGAACAACTGGACGGTCATACCTGTGAATGAGACAGATGGATTGTCAGAATCAGAGATGAATGGGGACCATGGAGAGTTAGGCCATAGAATTACATTTCATTTCTGGTATATTTCTGACACTTATGAGGGCACTTATCCAGAGGCACGCACACAGACCACGGTCATAGACCTAGTGCAGTAACTTATATACATGTCTCATTGACCCAGATGAACATCAGCTGACCAGCAGGGGTGAGGCACATGAAAGAATTACAAACAGGTAGGAAGCACAAAAGCAAAGGGACTTTAAATGTGTATGCAGGTGAGGAGATTAAAGTCAAGTCAGGAAATTCAGATGCATAGAACAACTGGACGGTCATACCTGTGAATGAGACAGATGGATTGTCAGAATCAGAGATGAATGGGGACCATGGAGAGTTAGGCCATAGAATTACATTTCATTTCTGGTATATTTCTGACACTTATGAGGCACTTATCCAGAGGCACGCACACAGACCACGGTCATAGACCTAGTGCAGTACTTATATACATGTCTCATTGACCCAGATGAACATCAGCTGACCAGCAGGGGTGAGGCACATGAAAGAATTACAAACAGGTAGGAAGCACAAAAGCAAAGGGACTTTAAATGTGTATGCAGGTGAGGAGATTAAAGTCAAGTCAGGAAATTCAGATGCATAGAACAACTGGACGGTCATACCTGTGAATGAGACAGATGGATTGTCAGAATCAGAGATGAATGGGGACCATGGAGAGTTAGGCCATAGAATTACATTTCATTTCTGGTATATTTCTGACACTTATGAGGCACTTATCCAGAGGCACGCACACAGACCACGGTCATAGACCTAGTGCAGTACTTATATACATGTCTCATTGACCCAGATTGAACATCAGCTGACCAGCAGGGTGAGCACATGAAAGAATTACAAACAGGTAGGAAGCACAAAAGCAAAGGACTTTAAATGTGTATGCAGGTGAGGAGATTAAAGTCAAGTCAGGAAATTCAGATGCATAGAACAACTGGACGGTCATACCTGTGAATGAGACAGATGGATTGTCAGAATCAGAGATGAATGGGGACCATGGAGAGTTAGGCCATAGAATTACATTTCATTTCTGGTATATTTCTGAC